>NC_064641.1:634792656-635096822 GCF_023864345.2 Schistocerca serialis cubense | reverse complement strand
GTTTGATGCAGCTCTCCATGCTACCCTATCCTGTGCAAGTTTCTTCATCTCCCAGTACCTTCTGCAACCTACTTCCTTCTGAATCTGCTAAGTGTATTCATTTCTTGGTCTCCCTCTACGATTTTTACCCTCCACGCTGCCCTCCAATGCTAAATTGGTGATCCCTTGATGCCTCAGAAGATGTCCTACCAACCGGTCCCATCTTCTCATCAAGTTGTGCCGCAAACTCCTCTTCTCTCCAATTCTATTCAATACCTTCTCATTAGTTATGTGATCTACCCATTTAATCTTCAGCATTCTTCTGTAGCACTGCGTCTCGAAAGCTTCTATTCTCTTCCTGTCCAAACTATTTATCGTCCATGTTTCACTTCCATACATGGCTACACTCCATACAAATACTTTCAGAAACGACTTCCTGACACTTAAATCTATACTCGATGTTAACAAATTTCTCTTCTTCAGAAACACTTTCCTTGCCATTGCCAGTCTACGTTTTATATCTTCTCTACTTCGACCATCATCAGTTACTTTGCTCCCCAAATAGCAAAACTCCTTTACTACTTTAAGTGTCTCATTTCCTAATCTAATTCCCTCAGCATCACCCGACTTAATTCGACTACATTCCATTATCCTTGTTTTGCTTTTGTTGATGTTCATCTTATACCCTCCTTTCAAGACACTGTCCATTCTGTTCAATTGCTCTTCCAAATCCTTTGCTGTCTCTGACAGAATTACAATGTCATCGGCGAACCTCAAAGTTTTTATTTCTTTTCCATGAATTTTAATACCTACTCCGAATTTTTCTTTTGTTTCCTTTACTGCTTGCTCAATATACAGATTGAATAACATCGGGGAGAGGCCACAACCCTTTCTCACTCCCTTCCCAACCATTGCTTCCCTTTCATGCCCCTCTACTCTTATAATTGCCATCTGGTTTCTGTACAAATTGTAAATAGCCTTTCGCTCCCTGTATTTTACCCCTACCACCTTTAGAATTTGAAAGAGAGTATTCCAATCAACATTGTCAAAAGCTTTCTCTAAGTCTACAAATGCTAGAAACGTAGGTTTGCCTTTCCGTAGTCTTTCTTCTAAGATAAGTTGTAAGGTCAGTATTGCCTCACGTGTTCCAATATTTCTACGGAATCCAAACTGATCTTCCCCGATGCCCGGCTTCTACCAGTTTTTCCATTCGTTTGTAAAGAATTCGTGTTAGTATTTTGCAGCTGTGACTTATTAAACTGATAGTTCAGTAATTTTCACATCTGTCAAAACCTGCTTTCTTTGGGATTGGAATTATTATATTCTTCTTGAAGTCTGAGGGTATTTCGCCTGTCTCATACATCTTCCTCACCAGATTGTAGAGTTTTGTCAGGACTGGCTCTCCCAAGGCCGTCAGTAGTTCTAATGGAATGTTGTCTACTTCCGGGGCCTTGTTTCGGCTCAGGTCTTTCAGTGCTCTGTCAAACTCTTCACGCAGTATTGTATCTCCCATTTCATCTTCATCTACATTCTCTTCGATTTCTATAATATTGTCCTCAAGTACATCGCCCTTGTATAGACCCTCTATATACTCCTTCCATCTTTCTGCTTTCCCTTCTTTGATTAGAACTGGGTTTCCATCTGAGCTCTTGATATTCATACAAGTGGTTCTCTTTTCTCCAAAGGTCTCTTTAATTTTCCTGTAAGCAGTATCTATCTTACCCCTCGTGAAATAAGCCTCTACATCCTTACATTTGTCCTCTAGCCATCCCTGCTTAGCCATTTTGCACTTCCTGTCGATCTCATTTTTGAGACGTTTGTATTCCTATTTTGCCTGCTTCATTTACTGCATTTTTATATTTTCTCCTTTCATCAGTTAAATTCAATATTTCTTCTGTTACCCAAGGATTTCTACTAGCCCTGGTCTTTTTACCTACTTGATCCTCTGCTGCCTTCACTACTTCATCCCTCAGAGCTACCCATTCTTCTTCTACTGTACTTCTTTCCCCCACTGCTGTCAGTTGTTCCCTTATGCTCTCCCTGAAACTCTGTACAATCTCTGGTTTAGTCAGTTTATCCAGGTCCCATCTCCTTAAATTCCCACCTTTTTGCAGTTTCTTCAGTTTTAATCCGCGAGTTCATAACCACTAGATTGTGGTCAGAGTCCACATCTGCCCCTGGAAATTTCTTACAATTTAAAACCTGGTTCCTAAATCTCTGTCTTACCATTATATAATCTATCTGATACCTTTTAGTATCTCCGGGATTCTTCCATGTATACAACCTTCTTTTATGATTCTTGAACCAAGTGTTAGCTATGATTAAGTTACGCTCTATGCAAAATTCTACCAGGCGGCTTCCTCTTTCATTTCTTAGCCCCAATCCATATTCACCTACTATGTTTCCTTCTCTCCCTTTTCCTACACTCGAATTCCAGTCACTCATGACTATTAAATTTTCTTCTCCCTTCACTATCTGAATAATTTCTTTTATCTCATCATACATTTCATCAATTTCTTCATCTGCAGAGCTAATTGGCATATAAACTTATACTACTGTAGTAGGCGTGGGCTTCGTGTCTATCTTGGCCACAATAATGCGTTCACTATGCTGTTTGTAGTAGCTTACCCGCACGCCTATTTTTTTTATTCATTATTAAACCTACTCCTGCATTACCTCTATTTGATTTTGTATTTATAACCCTGTATTCACCTGACCAAAAGTCCTGTTCCTCCCGCCACCGAACTTCACTAATTTCCACTATATCTAACTTTAACCTATCCATACCCCTTTTTAAATTTTCTAACCTAACTGCTCGATTAAGGGATCTGACATTCCACGCTCCGATCCATAGAACGCTAGTTTTCTTTCTCCTGATAATGACGTCCTCCTGAGTAGTCCCCGCCTGGAGATCCGAATGGGGGACTATTTTACCTCCGGAATATTTTACCCAAGAGGACGCCATCATCATTTAACCATACAGTAAAGCTGCATGCCCTCGGGAAAAATTACGGCTGTAGTTTCCCCTTGCTTTCAGCCGTTCGCAGTACCAGCACAGCAAGGCCGTTTTGGTTATTGTTACAAGGCCAGATCAGTCAATCATCCAGACTGTTGCCCCTGCAACTATTGGAAAGGCTGCTGCCCCTCTTCAGGAACCACATGTTTGTCTGGCCTCTCAACAGATACCCCTCCGTTGTGGTTGCACTTACGGTACAGCCATCTGTATCGCTGAGGCACACAAGCCTCCCCACCAACGGCAAGGTCCATTGTTCATGGGGGGGGGGGGGGGGGGGGTCATGGTTCATGGAGGGGGGGGGGGGGGGTAGGGGGTAGCTTATTGAAAATGGGTGCAGCAGAATAGTGCACTCCTTTCTGCACAAGAGTCAAGGAAGTGCATTCCACATGCAGATTTGATTTCTGCCTAGTATTAACTGAGTGAAAGCTGCTAACTCTTGGGAATAAGCTAATATTGCTAACAACAAACGACATTAAAGAAAATATATACTGTGAGGGCAATGTCAGAATTCCCAGACTATTGAATAGGGGTCGACAAGAGGTTCTCGAACTTACACCACATACAGCTCGAACAGCCCGTTTTTGAGCCAAAAATACCCTTTTTGAATCAGAAGAATTGCCCCAAAAAATAATACCATATGACATAAGCGTATGAAAATATGCGAAGTAGACTACTTTTCGTGTTGAACTGTCACTTATTTCAGATACTGTTCTAATGGTAAATAAAGCAGCATTTAGTTTCTGAACAAGATCCTGAACATGGGCTTTCCACAACAGCTTACTATCTATCCGAACGCCTAGGAACTTGAACTGTTCTGTCTCGCTTATAATATGCCCATTCTGTCTGATCAAAATATCAGTTCTTGTTGAATTGTGAGTTAGAAACTATAAAAACTGAGTCTTACTATGATTTAGCATCAAATTATTTTCCACAAGCCACGAACTTATTTCATGAACTACATTATTTGATAATGTTTCAATATTACACACAAGATCCTTCACTACCAAGCTGGTGTCATCAGCAAACAGAAATATTTTTGAATCACCTGTAATACTAGAAGGCATATAATTTATATAAATAAGAAACAGCAGTGGCCCCCGCACCGACCCTTGGGGAACGCCCCACTTAACAGTGCCCCATTGGGACTGAACATCACTACCACTCTCAATATTGCGGAGAATTACATTCTGCTTTTTTTTCTTAAAGTAATAGGCGAACCAATTGTAAGCTACTCCCCTTATTCCATAATGGTCCAACTTCTGCAGTAATATTTTGTGGTCAATACAGTCAAAAGCCTTCGTTAAATCAAAGAAAACACTGAGCATTCACAACCTTTTATTTAATCCATCTAAAACCCCACAGAGAAAAGAGAATATAGCATTTTCAGTAGTTAAACCATTTCTAAAACCTTAACTGTACATTTGATAGCAAATTATGTGAATTTAAATGCTCCAGTAACCTTGTATATACAACCTTCTCGATAACTTTAGCAAACACTGAGGGCATAGAAATAGGTCTGTAATTGTCAACATTATCCCTGTCTCCCTTCTTATAAAGTGGCTTCACTACCGAGTACTTTAATCGGTCAGTAAACTGACCACTCCTAAAGGAAAAGTTACAGATATGGCTAAGTACTGGGCTAACATACATAGAACAATACTTCAGTATTCTGCTAGATGCCCCTTCATATCCATGAGAGTTCTTGGTCTTTAGTGATTTAATTATTAACTCAATGTTTAGTTTTATGATGTTAATTTTATGACTAATGGTTCTGTATATCAGATCACCCTGAAAAGCAATGTGACACACTTGGTTATTAGTTTGTTTGTTGAAAGTACACACTGAAATGAAAATGTATATCACTGGTAAAATAGTTCTTTCAACATTGGGCATAATACACAGTCGCCACCCTTTCTTAATCTACAGACTATTTGTAGTTGCTTCCCCATACACATACCGTACCAATATGTTTCTACAGCTCAGCCCATCTCGCCTTGCATTAGATAATGATTTACAATTACACATAAAAGTAAAACTTCACATTATCATATTCATGGGAAATAATTTTAAATAATATATTAATAAACATGCAGACACACATCAGAAGAAAAAAAACAAAAATAGCAAATTTGTGCGTAGGAACTTCAGAGTGTATACAGAAACAAAGTTGCACAAAGAAAAATGTTGCAAAACCCATACTATAAAAAAATCTTCTAACATAACAAGGAAAGAAGAAAGCACAGTGAAAAGAAAAATATTATATCATACTATGTTATCTTCACAACTGGAACAATAATTACTGAAATCAAATCTTGGAAAGATGGGGGAGAGTGAAGGAGTATCATAAGTGTCCCAACCCAGCCTGACCCTGGATGAAGGGGAAACAAAGACAATGACACTGCTTGACAATCCCCAAAGGAATAAATTAGGCAATCACCAATGAAATGAAAGTCTTTCTTCCAAATAAAATGCAACTTGATGCAGGAAAATGACAGAACACTACTACCATATCATACTTTTATTAGACATAGCATGTTGATCCCAAGTGATTTATGCAGACCAAGCTTTTACAGTAGTCTTTCGCTCTTTTTGTGATTACCAGCTTATTTCCATTTTTTCTCTGACTTTTCTCATAGGCCTAGGTCTCTTTATCATAATGCCATTAAATATGCCAATTCTACACTTTACTTTCATTATAAACCACCTTCAAAACCGAGGCCACTAACATATGCTTGTACAATGATACTTGACTTGCAGATGAGAGATCTGTATCAAATTTTGTTGATGAAAGACATTTTTGCTTGGATAGTAAGAATTAAAGACAAATATCCTGGATTAAATAAGTTAGGTCATGTGACAATATTGATGATGGTCTGTCTGTCAGATGAAGTTGCTAAGCTCAGTACCTGATTGAGAGTTATCCAAGAGGAACAGACAGCATGTTGGCACAGGTGTTCCTCTCTCACTTATCTTTCACCTGTATTTTAAATGGATGTAAATTATACTCCTCACACACTCACCTACAATAGTCACCATTAACACACAACACTCCTGTTTCTCAAAGAAAAGGTGCCCAAATGGTACAAATAAAGTAAGCCTTCACGATGTAGGCACCTTACTTTGTATGTAATATCCCAGCCAGCAGTTCCATGTAGTGATTACAATTTACTTTTATCATATTAATTTTGTATTTGATAGTTTTATTATTTTTAGATCCTCTACTCACTCAACTAACATTTTTGCCACATTCCAGTTTGCCTGTTCTTCAATGCTACCCTTTAGTAATAACTAGATACTAGAATTTTTAATAATTTAGTGTTAACATAATTGATGTTAAAAACTCATTATTGGTAATTCATTACGGAAATTCATTTCCTTGTCTTCACTCTATATGATGCCCATATCTTAGAGAGAGACTTAAAAATTTGTAAACTGAACAACATACCTCTTAGGGAAGTATAGGACTGTAAAATGTTTTTAAACAGAAGTGCTACAATAAAGAATAAAGGGAAAAAAAGAGAGTATTTATTTATTTATTTTTTGTTGCAGGTGACGGCACTATTAAGAGAACAAACACGCTTGTGCCATCAGCTTGACACACTAACCGGATGCAATGTTGAAGCAACAAATTCTGCTACTGAACCAAGCACTTCCGCTTTGCACTGCTGTTGTGAAAGTGAACGCATGCTGGATGCTGTTCGTGAAGAGAATAGACGCCTGGAACGTCTTGTGGAGGCACATTCTGCAGAGTTGGCTGAAATCCGGCAGATGCTTTCTAGACTTATTGACAGAGAGAGGGATTCAGCTGCTCTGTAATGTATATGTGTGTGCAACTAAACTCCAAAATATTCAGGGCACTAGTCAAAGTACACCTAGGCATCTCTTTGTGGCTTCTCTGAGCAAGTGGCAAAAATAAATGCCAGTTGTCAAAATACATCTGAACATATTCCTTTGTGTTCAGTCATTAATAACTCGGTGATACTGAAGCAAAGACTTTATAAGAAGCCTTCTTCTGCTGCTACAGAAACTAAAAGTGTTTACGTAGAACATAAGTAACACTCTGTTATGGGAGAAAAAATTCCTTGAAATGAAGATTAAAATGTTAAATGCCAAGGAATTATTTAATTATTTTTAGTGTTATAATGTCTTAATTTGGAATGCATTATTTTCATAAAAGTGTACATTATTGTTTATGACACTGTAAGTTTCAGACTCCAATATACTATTTTGGAATATTTTGTTGCTATGAAACTTATGACTCTAAATGAGTTGTTGTTATTGTTATTCTGAAGGCATGAATATGAATGTTTCTTCTGAACAATGTTTATATTTTTGTTACATGAAAATCTTGCCATACTTTTAAAAAGTGTGAAAGCAAATAAAACTAACTCAATTTTTCTTTGACTATGAATGGTGTAGTACAGTGTTGTAACTCTTAGACAAATATTCCCTTTAAAGAGATGTTGGCCATTACATGAACACATGCCCTTAGTGACACCACTCAACAAGGTAACCTAAGAGAGAAAAGTTGCATGCACTGACTGTCTGTGAATCACGTGAACTCTTTTGCATTTTCACTGATGGTGTATCACATTTTCTGAAGAGATTTTGCAAAAATGGAATTCCCATTTTTCATACCAATGGCATTGTGAAAATTCTCTTCACAAGTACTTTTTATTTCCCCAGCAAATTTATGAATGTCATCAATTCCATATTACCTCAAATGATGCTCAATGTTCTCATATTTAAATTAGCCCACTCTGGCTTAGGCAAGGAAAATTGTGTGTGGCTCACAGTGAAGTGCAGGAATGGATTGGAAAGGTGGAATAAAGCATGAGGAAAGGGAGGCCACAGCGCGAAAAGTTAGTGTGTAGCAGAGTGAAGTGGGAGGTATGGAGATGGGGTGAATTTAAGTGCGGGACAAGGGCCAGCAAAGATTAAAAATAGCTGGATTATAGGTTCAAAGGATGTATGGTGAAGACAATATAAACAGCCTCACTGACAGATGAAAAAGCTCTGCCAGTTCAATACTTGCAGCAGCTTGTTTTGCTAGTGTCTTCCATCTTACGAATTAAATTGCAAAACAATCTATTTCCACCTTGTTGAACATCTCAGAAAAGTATTAATTAAATCAATAACAATCTACATCTACATGATTACTCTGTTATTCACAATAAAGTGCCTGACATAGGGTTCAACGAACCACCTTCAAGCTGTCTCTCTACTGTTCCACTCACAAACAGCACGCAGGAAAAACGAGCACTTAAATTTTTCTGTGCAAGCCCTGATTTCTCTTATTTTATGGTGATGATCATTTCTTCCTCTGTAAGTGGGTGCCAACAGAATGTTTTCACAATTGGAGGAGAAAACTGGTGATTGAAATTTCATGAAAAGATCCCGTTGCAACGAAAAACGCCTTTGTTTTAATGATTGCCACTCCAGTTCACATATCATGTCTGTGCCACTTTCTCCCCTATTTCATGATAATACTAACTGAGCTGCCCTTCTTTGTACTTTTTCATTGTCATCCATCAGCCCCACCTGATGGGGATGCCCACACTGCACAGCAGTACTCCAGAATAAGGTGGACAAGTGTGGTGTAACCAGTCTCTTTAATAGACCTGTTGCACCTTCTGTGTGTTCTGCCAGTGAATTGCAGTCTTTGGTTTGTCTACCCATGACATTATCTATGTGATAGTTTCAATTTAGGTTATTTGTAATTGTAATCCCTAAGTATTTAGTTGAATTTACAGCCTTCAGATTTGTGTGACTTATTGTGTAATCAAAATTTAGTGGATTTCTTTTAGTACTCATATGAATAACTTTACACTTTGACAGCATCATCTGCAAACAATCTAAGAGGGCTACTCAGATTGTCTCCTGTCATTAACATACATCAGGAACAATAGAGGCCGTAGAACACTTCCTTAGGGAACGCCGGATGTTACTTCTGTTTTAGATGATGACTTTCTGTCTATTACTACGAACTATAACCTTTCTGACAGGAAATGATGAATCCAGTTGCACAACTGAGACTATATTCCATAGGCATACAGTTTGGTTTGAAGATGCTTATGAGGAACGGTGTCAAAAGCCTTCTGGAAATCTAAAAATTTGAAATCAATTTGACATCCCCTGTTGATAGCACTCATAAGTGTTGCGATTCCATGCTATTCAGGGCCTTTGGAGGCAACTGTGATAAATCCTTGCACTTTAAGTTGGTAAGTTGAACTCTCATCAGTATGTGTTTCTTGAAGTGCCAGTACGTCTACCTCATTTTCTTTCATAATTTTGGAGAGGATATCAGCTTTGGCTCTGCTATAGCCTTCAATGTGGGATGGCATATTCTTAGAACATGTTTAATATTTGGTTTTTTGATGGGCCACATTCTGCTAGCCTTAGAGTAGTGCATCTAGCAGGGCTGGGAGGTAAGCGTACGTCCGGCCATCGCTTGGTGGTCACATTTGCTTCATGTTTCGCTCATCTTCTCATCAAATTGAAACACTACTACGAGTGTGGGCCATGTCAAGGCTGTCACCTAGCACTCTTTACTTCATGAGAATAAAGGGCTAGTTGTGTTTCGAAAGAATGATATCTTCTGAATCTGTGCTGACTGTGTGTCAAGAAATTGATTTCTTCGAGGTACTTCATAATGTTCGAGTACAGTATACATCTTCCAAAACATCTGCAAATCGACTTTAGTGATATGGGCCTGTAATTCAGAAGATTACGTCGGGATAACTCCCTTTTTTTGGGTATTGGTGTGACTTGAGCAATTTCCCAGTCTTTAGGTACAGATCTTTCTGTGAGTGAGTGATTGTATATACAAGGACTGTTCAATAAAGAATGATCATAATTTTTTTATGATCATTCTTTATTGAATGGCCCTCGTAACTGCTAAATATGGAGCTATTGTATCAGCATACTCTAGAGGAACCTGACTGGTATACAATCTGGACCGGAGGCCTTGCCTTTATTAAGTGAGTTAAGCTGCTTTGCTACTCCAAGGAAATCTACTTCTATTTTTCTCATCTTGGCAGTTGTTCTTGATTGGAATTTGGGAATATTTACTTTGTCTTCTATGGTGAAGGAGTTTCGGAAAACTGTGTTGAATAACTCGGCTTTAGTGGCACTGTCATCAGTGACTTCATCGTTGTTATTGTGCAGTGAAGGTATTGATTGCATATTGTTGCTTCAAACTGCAGTGTTCTCATCACAATTAGGCTTCTCATGATTCCTCTACAGTGTTCTAGGTCAGTTTAATGAAACTTCCTTGTACAATACTGCAGCTCTATTTACTTTCAATACTTGCTAAGTATGAGCAGCCAGTTTGTCACACTGTGGTCAACACGATGTTAGTTTTGAAGATGGCAGATGTAGAGAATTTATTGAAAGATGGCCTGTACTGAGTTCACATGAATGGAATCTGAATAACAATCAAGTCAATGCAGCACATTTTGACACTGAACAGCAATCGATGCTTTCACTGGCGTATGAAGAAGTAACACGAAAAAACAACTTTAGCTTCAGCTGTTATTGTTTCATTGCCTTTAATACTAAAAAATAATTTTGATGTGAACATGGTATGCAATCCAGATACTATATGTAGTGTTGGATTATTCTGCTGACCAGTGGCATGTTTAGTAGCTGAGATATCAGACGAAGTATTTACTCAGTGATAATAGAGTTGTAAGGCACAAAGCAAAAAAATAAGAAGCTAGGAAGGAAATGGTTCATCAGACAGAAAGTAAGAAATTTTGAATATGATAATTATTTAACAATGAATAGGTAAACTGGATGGCATTAAAAAAGTTCATTATTTTAAGATTTCACACACCTGCATGAAAGGGGTAATTATTTTACAAATTCTTCATGTGCAAACTGTAAAGAGTGTTGCCTTCATGAAGCTGGGCTGATTGAACCTGTTAAAACGTGGACTTGGGCCAAACACCTGGAAGTGTCAAGAAACCCAATGGCAACCTCTGGCTATATAGAGACTAAATTGACAATCAATGCTCCGACACAAAGATAAACATACACCATACCATGTCCACAGGACCTCCTGAAAAAGCTGATCGAAGGTGAATATTTTTCTTAGATATATTTGGCCAATGCATATTTGCAGGTTACACTGGATGAGGAGTTGCAAAGCATTATTGTTATCTACACTCCCATTGGTTTATACAAATACAGGTGTTTGTCTTGTAGGATCTCTTCTGCTCTGGCAATCTTTTAGAGATATCTGGAACAATTAATCATCTCCATCCTTACTTGCACTAACCACCTCAATGACTTAATTGTCAGGAGCACTATGCATCAGATCCACTGCAATCTTTGCACCCTATTTACACACTGTGTGATGCAGAGCTCAAGTGCCATTTACACAAATACCAGATTTTTCAGGAGCAAGTGGAATACGTCTAATACTTGCTCAGCAAAGAAGCAAGCCAACCCACTGACAGCAACTTTACAGCTACTGACTCTTTCCTCTATGCCCAAACATTACAGGAGCTGCAGTGCCTTTTTCTTTTTAATTATTACTCTAACAAGGGAACCTCCCCATCGCACCCCCATCAGATTTAGTTATAAGTTGCCACAGTGGATAGACCTTGAAAAACTGAACACAGATCAATTGAGAAAACAGGAAGTAGTTGTGTGGAACTATTAAAAAAAATAAGCAAAATGTACAAACTGAGTAGTCCATGTGCAAGATAGGCAACATCAAGGATAGTCAGAACTCGGGAGCGCCGTGGTCCCGTGGTTAGCGTGAGCAGCTGTGGGGCGAGAGGTCCTTGGTTCAAGTCTTCCTTCGAGCAAAAAGTTTAATTTTTTATTTTCAGACAATTATCAAAGTTCAGGCACTCACACATAATCAACTTCGCTCTCCAAAATTCCAGGACATGTTCAGATTTGCTTTGACATATGCAGGATTTGACGGTCTACACACGGAAAAATTTGAAAACGTTAAAAACATATGTTTGACAGAGCACAGGGAAAAGTGTGCGACTGTGAGACTTTTGGATTCATGTGTTGCAGTTTATGTGACAAACTCTTATGTTTTCATCATTTTTTGGGAGTTATTATCACATCCACAAGAAAACCTAAATCGGGCAATGTAGAAGAATCTTTTTACCCATTCACCAAGTGTACAAGTTAGGTGGGTCGACAACATATTCCTGTCATGTGACGCACATACCGTCACCAGTGTCATATAGAATATATCAGACGCGTTTTCCTGTGGAGGAACCGGTTGACCTATGACCTTGCTGTCAAATGTTTTCGGTTCTCATTGGAGAGGCACGTCCTTTCATCTACTAATCGCACAGTTTTGCGGTGCGGTCACAAAACACAGACACTAAACTTATTACAGTGAACACAGACGTCAATGAACGAATGGACAGATCATAACTTTGCGAAAATAAAGAAAAATTTTTTGTTCGAGGGGAGATTTGAACCAAGGACCTCTCGTTCTGCAGCTGCTCACGCTAACCACGGGACCATGGCGCTCCTGAGCTCACGCTGTCCTTGATGTTGCATATCTTCGCGTGGACTACTCAGTTTGTATATTTTGCTTATTTTTTTACAGTTCCACGCAACTTCTTCCTGTTTTCTCGATTGATCTGTGTTCAGTTTTTCAAGGCCTATCCACTGTGCCAACTTATAACTAAATCTGAGGGGGGTGCAATGGGAAGGTTCCCTTGTAAGTTCCTTCCTTAAATTGTCCGTATTACGCATCTGCTAAACCAGTTGTGAAAGAAGGGTGTTCAGTACAGGTGTGAGCATTCTTTCACACAGCTGAGGCATCTGCTGTGCATGGCAACCTGCTGTACGCACTTTCCCAATCGTATCTATTGGTTTTGGCTGCGGTTGACACTCCATATGGTATTGGTGTGGTGCTGGTTCACAGGAATGATGATGGTACTGAGCAACCAATTAGCCAACAGAGATGAAGCTCAGATAATGTCTCAAAGTCCTGCTGGTCAATTTTAAATGAAATCAGGAACAATTCAACAGGAACTAAATAATGTAGAATTAACAGTGAATAATTATTCATTTCTGACACTCTTCTAGTTAGCAATATTTTTAATAATCACTTTACATGAGCTGTTGAAACCAGATACGCATCGTACCTTTGAGTCCACTAACAAACAGATCTTCAGTACACTACCTGCAGTAACTACAGAAGACATTCTGCAACTTATTAACAACCTCAGAAACAAAAGATCTGTGGTATTAAATTAAATCTCCCCATATCTATTAAAGAAATGTGAACATGAACTAGTGAAACCATTGGTTCATCTAACAAACTGTGCTGTTGAAGATGGTGTATTCCCTGAGAAGTTGAACATGGGTGTAGTCACATCATTACATAAAAACAAAGAAACACATTCAGAACTACAGACCCATTGCCCTAATCTTAATATTTAGCACAATGACTGAGAAAACAATGTTAATTGAACATCTTCAACTTTTATGGTCCTGTCCTCCTCAGTTGCGCGTAATACTACGGTATATTGATAATTTTCATTTATGGACCGTCTGACAGCAACTGAATGAAACACAATTTTAGTGCCATACGCGTTTCGCCTTTATTTTCTGCAAGGCATCATCAGTGGCAGGTTGCGTAGACAGTTTCTTACATATTACACTCCTGTCGCATTTTTGGTGTTGTTCTTCTTTCTATGAGCGCCAATTTGCTGTTTTTTCCACGTTCCACAGCACTATGCACTGAACGCTTGTTTTAATACCAATAATTATCAATATACCGTAATGTTAATTGAAGTTTTGGAACATTACAACAATGCTGACATATTAGGGAATTTTCAACATTGTATCAGAAGAGGTCAAAGTACTGTATCAGCAGCAGTTAAATTTGTCCATTATTTACTTGAAAAAATAAAAGTCCCAAGCAGTAGGAGTATTCCTGGATCTTTCAAAAACTTCTGACACAGTACATCATGATGTGCTCTTATCAAAAATTGCTATGAGCGGTGTCACTGGAAAAATCGTGCAGTTGCTGGAAACACAGTTAAGACAACAGTGTACAGAAATTACATACGATAATAGAGAAATACTGAGAAGACATAGTTAAGAATAAGAAATATACATTTTGGTGTTCCTCAGGGTTCCATTTTAAGTCCATAACTATTTATGTTCAGCAAATTATTTCCCAAGTTCACTAGATAATACGCACTTGATCACTGTGTGTGCCAGACACACGTCTGTTGTCTGTTGTGCAGACAGTGAGCCCATTCTAACTGAAGAGATTCAAAACATTATTGAAAAGGCAACAGCTCACTTTGAAAGAAAGAACTTATAAAGTTAACACAGAAAAAAAACAAATATCCCTTTTAAATCAAGTGATCCAAATAAGCAAAAATGTTGTTAATGATGATGATATGCCAAAAACCCATTCAGAATGTAAATTTCTGGATTTATACATAGATGACCCACTTTCATGGGAGCAGCAAGTTGCCCATGTCTGCAAAAAACATCCAGTGTATATGTATTAAGGTGATTTGCAGAAGGACTGTATATTTTGGATTAATATAACATTTCTTGTCTTATGGAATGGTACTGTTGTGTGGGACTTCCCACACTAATATGAAAAGGTTTTCATAATGCAGAAAAGTCGTATGGGTCACAGTGAAAATAAAACAGGGAACATTTTGCAAAAGCCTATTCACTAGATTCAATATTTTCACAGTTTATACCTTGTATATGCTGGACACCATAGGCTAGTGAAAGAAAGTACTAATGTCATAAATTATAATATTATGAAAACGATAAGTTACTACTCAACATATAGCGAAGATCCTGAGTCACAAGACGGGCACAACAAAAGGATTGTCAGAAAGTAAGCTTTCAGCCAACAAGATCTTCTTTGGAAAAAGAAAGAAAAAAAAAAAAAACATGCACACATGTGCACACACATCTCTGGCTGCTGAGGCCGCACTGCGAGCAGCACCGCATGGTCCGCAGCTCGTGGTCGGGCGGTAGCGTTCTCGCTTCCCGCGCCCGGGTTTGATTCCTGGCGGGGTCAGGGATTTTCTCTGCCTCGTGATGACTGGGTGTTGTGTGATGTCCTTAGGTTAGTTAATTTTAAGTAGTTCTAAGTTGTAGGAGACTGGTGACCATAGATGTTAAGTCCCATAGTGCTCAGAGCCATTTTTGAGCAGCGCATGATGGGAAAAGTAACTAGGTGGTCAGGTTGAGGAGGAGGCTGGGAGGGTGAGGGGGAGAGATGGCATGGTAGGAGTGGAGGACAGTGAAGTGCTGCTTGTGGGAGCATACAGGGACGAGGTCGAGAAGGGGTAGGGCAGCTAGGTGCAGTTGGGAGGTTAGACTGTGGGCAGGAGGGGGGAATGTAGCTTAGCAGAGGAGGAGAGAATTTAAGACTGGGTGTGTTGGTGCAACAGAACACTGTGTGTGCTGGAATGGGAACAGGGAAGGGGCTAGATGTGCTAGGTGCAGTTGGGAGGTTATACTGTGGGCAGGAGGGGGGAATGTAGCTTAGCAGAGGAGGAGAGAATTTAAGACTGGGTGTGTTGGTGCAACAGAACACTGTGTGTGCTGGAATGGGAACAGGGAAGGGGCTAGATGGGTAAGGACAATGCCTAATGAACGTTGAGGCCAGGAGGGTTATAGGAACATAGGATGTATGGCAGGGAGAGTTCTCACCTGCGCAATTCAGAAAAGCTGGTGTTGGTGGGAAGGATCCATAAGGCACAGGCTGTGAAGCAGTCATTGAAATGAAGAACGTTGTTTTGGGTGGTGTGCTCAGCAACAGGGTGGTCTAGCTGTTTCTTGGCCACAGGTTGTCAGTGGCCATTCATGTGAACAGACTGTTGGTTGTCATGTCCAAGTAGAATGCAGCACAGTGGCTGCAGCTTAGTTTGTAGATCACATGACTAGTTTAACAGATAGCCCTACCTTTGGTGCTTGTGACCGGACTGGACCGGGAGGTGGTGGGAGGATGTATAGGACAGATCTCGCACCAAGGTCTATAACAGGGATATGAGCCATGAGGTGAGGGGTTGGGAGCAGGAGTTGTGTAGGGATGGATGAGGATATTGTGTAGATTTGGTGGGCAGCAGAATACCAATGTGAGAGGTGCGGATGGAGCAATCTTTGAAGCTGAGGTCAACATCAAGGAAACTGGCTTGTTGGTGAAGCAAATGGGGGAGAATGTGTTGAGATTCTGGAAGAATGTGGATATGGTGTACTCACTCTCAACAGAGATCATGAAGATGTCATCAGTGAGTCTGAACCAGATGAGGGGTTTGGGATTCTGGTTGTTTAGGAAGGATTCCTCTAGATGGCCCATGAATAGGTCAGCACAGGATGGCGCCATGCGAGTACCCACAGCTATACCCTGGATCTGCGGTCGTTAACTGCAACAAATTTTTTTTCAAACTGTTAGAAGATGTGTTCTGGTTGTTTTCCAAGCTTATGAAATTTGCTTTGTCTTGATATATATATATATATATATATATATATATATATATATATATATATATACACCTGATCTTGCAACATTTAAGAAGAATTTGTTGAAACAATTTGATACCTGAACAGAGTTTATTACATTCTTTTCAAAATCTCTTCACATTTTATTTTGGCTCCTAGTTGTGACTGAACAATTGATCAAATTACTTTTTTTTTTATTTTTAAGTTTAGGGATGAATGTATTATTTGCCAGTTTTAGCTGCCACAACAACTTTTCCCCAATATGTTTTGCAGTGTTTGGCATACTTACAAAATCAGGATTTCTATTTGATTTTGACACATGTGTACTTCTCTCTTCCAGCATTAGAAATTTTTATTCCTGATGTAATACATTGAAGTTTATCGCTTACTTTCTTTTGCCATGACCTAGGAGGAAAAGATTCATTAAGTCTATCTAAAAACAATAAGAATATTTAAGAATTTGTTAGTTTACTGAGCTTGAACCATAGTGGTCTACAGAAGCAGGTGGATGACTGCGATCAGCAGAGACTGGGTTCTGGATGTTAGCCAAGAGGATAGATGTGTTGCAGGGCATTTAGAAAAATCTAGCATAGTAGGATTAGATGTAGTTTGTGAAGCAGCCACTAAAATTAATCATGTCTTGTTGAGCAGCATGCTCTACTACTATATTGACTAGATAGTCTTTGGCCAAAGTTTGGCAGTGGCCTTTCATCTGGGTAGACAGCTAATGATCATACCTACACAGAACGTAGTGCAGTGCTTGCTTTGAAGTCACTAGATGAGGTAGCTGCTCTCACAGATGGCTCTGCCTCTGCTGAGGTGGGAAGTTCCAGTGACAGGACTGAAACATATTGCGGTGGACAGGAATGAAGGAAAAGACCCTGTACCTGGCTCTGCCAAAGGAATTTGATCCACAAGGCAAGGGTCTGGGAGCAAGAGTGGAACAGGGGTAGAAAATAATATTACACAGATTAAAAGGGTAGTAGAATACCACTTTGAGAAGGATGACAAAGACTGTATCTGAGATATTTATCATTTTAAGACAGATTTGAAAGTCCAGTGGAGAACCAGGTTCAGTTTTCCAGTCCTGCATGGTGCACTGGGACATGGAGCACTATTTTGCTGCTGATGAACAGATATGTGAAGAGTTTTTGATATTGATGGATAAAGTTTGTTTGGAATGAACTTGATGTTTTGCATGGCACAAAAGTCACACAAGTGTCAATACTCACAGAGTTTTAATTGGCAAAAGAAAAAAAGAAATGGACCTTGATGATGTTAGTTCCTCATTGTACGCATTCACCCTTCAACAAGGCACATTTTTCCCACCGATAAATGACTTGGTGAAGATCTTGGTTGTAGAAGTCTGCATTCTGACTGTTTAGGAAACATCACACTCCAAAAGTTACCTTTTTGTGATACTGGAAGTGCTTACTGTACAGTGGCTTCTCCATCCAAAGAAAGAGGAAGCAGTCACTAGATGCAACTAAGGGGTTGAAGCATAATTTTGTACCCTGAAGAAGCAGAATATGTGACTGTGCAAATGAGCTAGGGTGCTGTGGTGGAGCAAAAACACCTCCCTGGACAGCTTTCCTCATTCCTATGTCTTCGCAGTCTCCTGTAACATCATTAGGAAATTTTGGCAGTGTGCTTCAGTGATGGTTTCCTCCTTGCATAATCCATTAGCATCACAATAGGAAAAAAAAGAAAAGAAAAAAAGCATTCAGCATCATCTTGTCCACTGATGGGTGGGTCTTCTTTCTTGCTGCTGGTGAATCCATTGTTTCCCCTGGTTTCTTTGGTCCTTTGCCTTGTAACCATATGGACAGACACAGTAATTGTGCATGGTATTAAGTGGCAAAAGAAGTCTTCTGGATTAGATATCTTATCTCCTACCTTCCAAACTTCACAGAAGCTCTCCTGCCTAACTTGCACACCGGGAAGGTCCCGGTCCAGCACACAGTTTTAATCTACCAATAAGTTTCATATCACCTATGTTTACAGATGGTACAAACAATGCTAAAAACTGTAATACAGGTACAGCCTTGGAAAGAGCTGTTTTCATGGGTCTTGTCAATTCTTTGTTGTCATAAAAAAAAGGTTAGAAGCAGGGGGTTGACAGCATTAAATTTTTGAGATTTTAACATGACAAACTGAATTTGAAGGAACCTGTCACAGCACTGTCAAAGCAACTAAACAAATTTTTATTGTAATGCAGATTTTATCAGTCATGTGTGACATAAAAAAAAGGCTGCCCTACTTCGCTTATTTCCATTCCATTATGTCATATGGAATAAGTTTTTGGAGCAACTCATGACGCCAAGCTAAAATTTGCAGAGAACAAAGTGTGTAATATGAATTACTTGTGATGTGAACTCAAGAACATGTTACAGAGGCCTGTTCAAGAAACTGGGGATACTAACTACTGTTTCCCAATACAGCAATTTTTTTAATGAAATTTGTCATAAATAATTCGCTCTACAAATATGTAGAATCACTAGTACAAAAAAGAATAATACAAAAACGTTTTTTCTTTTAGCATAAAGGCCATTCATCCAGCATACAGAATTAAAGTTACTTCCTCTGATCCATTATTCAGAAACACAAATTTTGAATGTCAGCAGCCATAAAAACATAAGCTATTAATAAAATTCAGTTCACGAGGAATTGAAAGGATTTATTGCTGGTCAATTAGTCCTACTCCAATAATGTATTTCTTAGTAAAACCATCTGATATTTTCAGATTTTTGAACTTATTCTGCGTCTATGATGGCCATTTTACTTAGGACCAATGGAAGGAACAACAGTATATTTTTCTGCATACATGCATTCTTCTTTTATGTTATCTTCTATGGCCTTTAGGATTTCCTCATTGTGGATCCACGGAATAAAAAGTATATCTAATCTAATCAACATAAATATACCAAATACGCTGTAATGAATTACTTGATTAGTTAAATTACAGGAAGTATGTTTGCAAAGAAACTGAACTTTTGAAATAGCTCACCAACCAGCAGAGAGAGCACGCAGTGACTACTGAGCACACCTAGTGGCAGGTTTAGACAACAGACTGCTATTTGCCTCGTGTCGCTCAGACAATTATCAAGCCAACCCCAGCTGCTGAAGTAAGCATGTATACAGCCTTCTCATCGGATTAGTGCAATGAAGGAGCTTGAAGAACAAACTGTGTGTGTGTGAACATCTGCTACATACTTAGCAAAACTTTCACGGGGACATTTCAAATGCTTAGCCAAGCTTACAGGGAGGACTGTATGAGTCGCACACAGTGCTATCAGTGGTTTAAATGTTTTCAGCAGGCAGAATCTCAGTCTGTGACAATTCAAAGTCTGGCCATCCTTCCACATCAACAGATGATGGCCAAGTGGATTGTGTTCATGCTGTGATTTACAGAAATAATCGTTTAACTGTTTGGGAAATTGCTGAGGAGGCCGCCATCAATATAGGATCATGCCATCAAAGTTTGAGTGAAAAACGTGAGATGTGTCGTGTCAGTGCAAAATTCGTACTGCGTTTGTTGACTGAAGATCAGAAACAGATCTATGTTGAAATGTGCAAAAACTGCAGGCAATGAGATGTGGATGTACAGCTACGATGCTGAAATGAAGGTGCAGTCTTGGCAGTAGGTGGGCACAGGCTTATCTCGTCCAAAACAAAAAAGCACGCATTAGTTGGTCAAAGATCAAGGTGGTGATGGTTGTGTTTTTTGACTACAAAGGAATTATCCATCATGAATTTGTGCCATGTGGTCAGATGGTAAACGAGGAAGTCTGTCAGGGAATCTTAGTGCTCATGAGGGATGCTGTGCACAGGAAGAGGCCTGAACTGTGGGAAAACCAGAGTTGGATGTTGCATCATGAAAATGTGCCAGCTCACACATCACTCTTTGTCTGCAGCTATCTAGCAAAACACCACATTCCCATTGTGCCCCATCCACTGCATTCTCTGTACCTATCCCCAGCAGACTTTCTCCTGTTTCCCAAACTAAAAACACGTCGAAAGGACGTCGTTTCCAAACCATAGAGGAGATACAGGACAATGCAACGAGAAACCTGTACACCATCCCACAAAATGTGTTCCAGGAGGTGTTCCAAAATAGGAAGAAATGATGGGAACGATGTATTGCCAGTAGAGCGGACTATTTTGAAGGGGACAGTGCTTAAAACGTACAATAAGCAGTAAAGCTGATACAGCAGAAGTTTGGTTTCTTTTTGAACATACCTCATATGTGTTGACACAATTTCCACTCGTCATGCAAGTGGACCCGAAGTAGTTTTCATACAGGGTGTTTCCACCAGTGATACAATTCAGTTTTGCTCACTTGTATAATATGATTCACTGTGAGATTAGCTGTGAACCACGTGTTCAGAATCATCTAAACTGTGTTTGCTAAGATTCATCCTGGATCATTAATTAGTACACTTGGGTCATCAGAAAACATTACAGCTTTTGGACTGTCCTGTAAACATCATTTACACAGTTTGAGACTGGGAGTTGGCCTAGTTCTGATCCTTGAAAGACCTTGCCCCCCTACAGATTAAGCTTGCCATTTTCAGGTAGGTTTCCAAACTGTGATACTTCTCTTCTTAATTAGATAGAGTTCTTGTACTGCCACAAGATACTTTAATGCTAGGAGTTATCCACACCTTATCTTTGCTTGTATTTAATTTTACTCTTGTTTATTTGTAGGAGAAAACACCACTCAGTGTTGTCGGAATATGTTTAGAGAAGCATTAAATTTTCCACATGTCAGGTCTGCTTTATAAATTTCTCACTAAGCATTCTTCACATGATTTCTCTTTGAACACAGATCAAGTCATTATTTATAATTCCATGATATAATACTTAAATACTGTTATGGCATTCACACTACATCCTTCAATCCTCATACTAACTTTTCCTGTTGAAAATAATTCAAAGCTGGACAACAGGTATTCTAAGTGCCCTTGATCAGTTCTGACAGAAAATCAATGTCACTCTCCACAAACAATGATTGTCCAGTTAAGTCTTCCTAGCCTTATTAAAACTGCTTTGCTGCTTATGAAGGTTGTTTGTGCTCTGTCAATTGTTAGTATTACAAACTTGCACATTCCCTGAACACTATGGTGACACAGCAGTTAAAGAGCTGCTCAACACATTACTCCCTAATCTGAAGGTCCCAGGTCTTGCCTCAGTTTTCTGTAAGTAAGCCCCTCTCTCTCTTTACTGGTTCTACATTAACACAATACCAGCCTGTATCTGTCAAAATGAAACTGCCCGTTATCAGATACTTCCATGTTATAGTGTTAGGCACAAAAAAAAATTTCTGGCACTGCATCCATCCATTCATTTTTCTGTATGGTGTGAGTAGTTCATCCTTTTTATTGGGTGACTGTACATGCAGTTTCTTTCATGCCTGTGGCTTTGTTCAGGCTGCAGTATTTTGTTTTCCTATAGCAGTAACTACATTTAATCTGCAGCTGGGTCTTTCAGTTCAGTCTACCTTTATAAAAAAATAAAAAAGAACACTAGGGTAACACAATGGAAATAAATGGAATAGGTTAGATACTACTTTGGTTGAAATGAATGTATATACCAATTAGCTGTAGAAGTAGCCACTTACCAGAAGCAATCAGATGCAAAACATTTCATTTATTATGCAATTACATGAAAAGGGGGTGGAGGTGGGGGGGGGGGGGGGGGCGGGGGGCATCAGTCACCCCAACATGTGAATGTCCCTCTCCCATGAGCAATTTTCCAAGTTCAGCAGCAACATGTTTACAGAATTCCTCATCCAGGACTTTTACTGCTCAAAGAGTTGAGTAACATAATCTTCACATTAGTATGGGGAGTCTTTTAATGGCCTAATGTCATCCTCAAATGTATAATTAAGGCTAAATCAAAGGTGATATTGCTGAGCCCTACCCTAGGCTTAAAAATAACAGTTACCATATAATCACCATTTTGGACAACATTATACCCCTCCCATTACTACTACACGGCAATAAGACCTCCTTTGATGTCTTAAAACTTTTATTCCTATACGTAGCTTGCATCGTATATCCCATACTGTTAGGTTGCTTCTGGACATGGCTCAGCCTTAGTCATTCACTCACAGCAACACCCACCTCACACTTTACTCTGTTTCAACTGCTTTAGTCACAAAAGAGATGCCAACTCCGAAGGTATACATTTTTCTGTTGATATACAAGCAAGTATGATACGGAAATTCCTGGTAGAATGTAAATAATTAGGGAGTAAAAATGGAAGTGCTGAGTTGTTGACAGGCAAACAAAAGACACTGAAAACTAGAATTTGTCCAAAACATGGTGAAGTTTTCATTATTTTTGTGTGTGTGTTTAAAACTAAATGCTACCATTATTGGATGATTTGTTACCTTCACCGCCAAATCATTTACAATATACCAGGCTAGTTTCAATGGCTTTAAGGATGATTGTCTCATTATTTGGACACCTGTAGAAGAAAGTAGCTCACCAATATAATCTTAACACTCAACGTGTATCAGTACTACATATTCTTCTCTCCCCTCCTGATTTCCTCTTACAAATACTTTGCTACTTCCTTTTCTTCCAATGTTAGTATTACTAACTTGCACATTTCCTGACCACTATGGTGACACAGCAGTTAAAGAGCTGCTCGACACATTACATTGTATTGGCCATAACCTCATTTCCTACACGATTTTTTTTTTTTTTAATTTTCACTCACTATTCTCTTTAATTCAAATCTCCTTTATTCATTTATTTATTTTTGTACTTATTATGAGTTACTTATCATTGTTCAACCCCAATGAATTTACTGAGAATAAAGTAATTTGAATTTCAGACATTGTAACTTCCGACTTTCACCATGTTTGTTTATTTCCCTTCCTTGCCATCTCAAATTTCTGAGCTTCAGCAGTTACTGAAACTTTATATCACCACTTAAACCATTAATTAAAAGCTGTTGTTCAATACTTTGAAATTAAATTTTAGTTTTAGTTACTTTATGTCTACAAAAATGTCAGAAAAATATGTTCAAAGAAGATGCCACCACAATATTATGTGCTATCAGTAAATGCAAAGTATTATGTACTGTTGGTGACTTATCTTCATAAAGACAAAAAGAGGTCACCAATAGTGTTGTAACATGGTTGCTGATCTCTTAAAATTCTATAAATATGTACAGCAGAGGCGTAATACCATGTGCTAACAGTCCATAAAATTTTATCAGCTTAGTGGGTACTGCAGCCCGAACTGTTAAAGTTGTTATACCTCTTTAACTATGATACTTTTTCTCCACTATGAAGTGAGACGCAACATATTTCCATGCTCTTCATACTAACAAATTTTTATTATAATAAAGAGGTAAGAAATTACCAAATGCTGTCAAGAACCTTATTTCATTTAGAGATGTATTTTCACATAGAATTCTGTGAGGCTTCCTTATTGAACAGTATTGTGGGAATTCCTTAATTGGTTTATTTATGTCAGAAGCGTGTAAATGCAACTGTGGAAGTATACTTCAATTTAGATAATAACTGTGTATTGAGCTAGAATCACAGTGAAACAGGTCTGAACGTAAGTAGTTCATATGTAGTCACTTCTAATCCTAACTAAATTACTTTAAGCAGATCATCCATCATGCACCAAGCAGAACATAAATTACAGAATTGTTGGTAAGCTATGGCTTATTTATGTCTACATAATGTGCTGTAAGCCTAAAGGCTGTCCCTATGTTTAACTTCTTAACTCTTAGCTGTCCACTCTTCCTATTTTACTGAATGTGATGCCGTGTTGATTAAGACACTGGACTAGCATTTTGGAGGCTCAAGGTTCAAATCACTATCAGAATATTCAAATTTAGTTCATAAAACATTTTTTTTCTCCCGTCACTTGTTACTAACACTTACAAAAATAACACCTTTCGGCAATGTGTAAAGCATGTTTACAGTTACAAGTATAATAATTTTTAATTTTATATTCTTTTTGAGCATGACAAAGTCTATTTGCTGAATGAGGCTACATATCAAATTTTATTCATTTTTGCTCAATATGTATTTGTCTGTTATATGAACCGTAAGAATAAATTCTTATTCTTTGGTCTCTGTGTCAGACAAGTACATATTCAGCAAAAATGTATAAATTTCAGTACTTACCCAGAATGGTACACCCAACAATGGTCTATTTTGATCTAGCTTAGGAAAACCTCATTCGTTAGAGAATGTGACATGACAGGCCACCTAAACATCATGAGTCACCGGTCATTAAGGGAAGGCACTGTTCACGTGCTAATTCACTTCATTGAACTTCTTCATGCTCTTGTCCTCAACAAGATAATTGATCCCATCAGTCAGAGATGGAAGTCTTTAAAATTTTGAAGTTGCTTCTCTGAGAAATACAAGAGCATTATATAAAATGGCATTTAAGTAATCTGAGCATGTGTGGAATTTTACCACACAGTCTCGGATCTGCTCCTATAACCTTTTAATTCCATGTTGCTTCACAGTGATGACAGGACATTCTGGTGCGTACACAAAATTTGATAACGCAGGGAGCAAAATAGTTCCAACTGAGGAAGGACGCTAAGTGAATCCTCACACAGTATCACCATGCACTGCACTGTACACATACCAACAGCTTCACTGATTGTTGTTTATTGTGGTCTTCAGTCCTGAGACTAGTTTGATGCAGCTCTCCATGCTACTCTATCCTGTGCAAGCTTCATCATCTCCCAGTACCTACTGCAACCTACATCCTTCTGTATCTGCTTAGTGTATTCCCCTCTTGGTCTCCCTCTACGATTTTTACCCTCCACACTGCCCTCCAATACCAAACTGGTGATCCCTTGATGCCTCAGAACATGTCCTACCAACCGATCCCTTCTTCTAGTCAAGTTGTGCCACAAACTCCTCCCGAATTCTATTCAATACCACCTCATTAGTTATGTGATCTACCCATCTAATCTTCAGCATTCTTCTGTAGCACCACATTTCGAAAGCTTCTATTCTCTTCTTGTCCAAACTAGTTATTGTTACATTGTCCGAACTAGTTACTGATTATAAGCTATGAAATTTCTATCTACTGACTGGGAAAGAACAGTGTAACTTTAAATTCAATATTGTTGATTCAAAAAACAGTATAAACACCAAGAGAAATTTTCAACATGCAGCAAATAGAAGATCAGCAATATTGGTGCTGCCTACAGAACTAATCTTAAAACTGCATTTTTCAACCTGATCTCTCATATGGGGAACAGCATTTATGACCTTCAGGGATGATGGTCATTGCAAACCACATTTCATATAAACAATTACAAGGAAACAGGATGGCTCATCAGTGTTTATCTTCAGGAGGCAAAATTCTAGGTACTGCTGATACACATAAAAATAGAAAAAAACCGATCTTAGTTATCAGAAAGCTAGGAAATTGCCAAAAACAAGGATTGTTTTTTATTTTTTGTGTGCGGCTATCATTAGTGCTTAGAATTACACCTCCTGGAGGCAGGTACCAGCTAGCCATTTTGTCTCCTTGTAACTGTAGTTTTCTCAAGAGACTTTTGCTTTTTATATTTCACATGTACATACTCAAAATGGGACTTTCCAAATGCTCTGTAGAATATGAGGATGTTTAATGTTCGGAAAAATAGGAACATAAGTGCAACTTCTTTACAGTAAATCAGCTCTAGCTTAGTTGGGCATTAGTCTAGAAACTAACTGGCCATGGCCTACTCAAACCAACATTGTGCATGTAGACACCTACTTGGTTTTAAGAGGAAAAGTAAATGTTCTTCATGTCATATTTTATTCATTCATTCATTTTGCTGTTGCATATTAATTGCTGAGCTTTGTGTTTTTTGTTCTTTATCAAATTCAGAAATTTTAAGAAAGTTGTTTATTTACCAAATGCTGGCACAGCTGGATTTTGTTTCAATACACCAAGCCCCCTTAAATGCAGCACAATTAACATAATTAATAATGATGCATAGTACCACAACAATTCTTATTGTTGAAAGTACAGTTATATGGAGTATAACACAATTTGTGGCTGGCTTGAGGATTTATTGGCAGGAATAATAGCACGTTTTCTTGTATGGCGAGTTATCAACAGAGTCATAATAGAGTATGGAAAGGAAAGAACAATTGAAGGGTAGTCACCTTGGTGGCTGACAAGTGCCAGCCTTCAAAGACTCAATGCTACAGGGTGCATTGCTACAGGCTGGAGGATCCTGTTCCATGAGAGCTACTGAGGTGTCAGCATTCTCCCTGGGTGGGCCTTTGGATTCCAGGCCCTAAAAATGGTAGGCAGTGCACATCAGTGAAATGGCAGTCGGCTGGTTGGGGGTATCACGTGGTCACGCAGTTGAAGAAGATCTCCACGTTGGGGAAGCAGAAAATTGTTTGCCTTTATTTGATTTCTTAGAACCTTTGTGGTTGGCAGATGAAGACTCGAATGGTTTTTTTGGCTGGAGCGATGTAAAAAGTCTTTATGGGAGAATTCCTTTTGTCCTTTCCAGCCTGCTGGTTGAGAAGCAGGTGATTTGTCTGCCGGGGTGAAGATGCGGATGCTACCGTAATACTGGATGATTTTACAGTGGCAGTGGCAAACTGGGGGTCATAAGTGTGTATGGCCATGTTCTTCATGGAGTGAGACAGGGCAAGAGTGGTACTGTAAGTGCCGGATGGTAAGATGCAGGGCTTTCAACCAGCACAACAACTTCGCCAACAACTTGCGGTCCACAGGATAAGGTACTTTTCCTGCAACCAGATGTCTTTGATGGCTCACTCACCGAGGTACATGGGACGTCCTTGGAATGTGGTGGCATGGTTGCCATTACAATTGATACAGCAGGAAGGAGGAGATGGGCAATCACCCTCATCAGCACCCCTACCACAAGTAACACATTTGGTCATGTCTTGAAGGACACATGAGTATAGTTGTAATGTTGACACTGGTAGCAACGCATTGGGTTTGGAATATATGGTCAGACTGTGATTAATTCACTGCCTGCTTTGGTCTTCATGGAAGCACTACTCTATAAGTCATAAAAACGTGCTGTTTGTACTAAGATTGTATCATCCTTGTTCATTACCCAATGGACTGTAGTGATGCCCTGTTCAGATAGATAAGTTTGGATTTCTCCCTCGGTCAGACAATCAAGCAGCCGAGTGAATAATACTGCACGAACAATTCAGCATTCAGTGGGCCTCGACATGAACAGGATAGCCATGGAGAAGCAAAGGTGTAAGCAGTGGCCGAGTTTGAAAATCTTAACTGGTCTCCAAAAGCAAAGTTCCATTACATAAATGAGAGCATGATTTCACAGGGCCTGCAACTGCATCAACACCTTTCTGAATAATAAACGGATTAACTATAGCAAAGGACTGACCTTCAGTACATAATACTACTACGAGGAACTGAGATGAAGAGGACTGGCTCATTTAAAAACAAATCCCCAATGATTGCCAGCGTCTTTGATGGTGGGCTCCTTCCAACTGGCCCCCTCCCTCAGATGGGGGCTCACCTACCTTAGGTGATTGTTAACACAAATCGCACCTCCCAAACACCTCCAAGGGAACAAGTGGCAATTTGGGACTGTAGCAGCTTACCAGATGGTACGTTCGAACTCTACCTGTCAACCTGGAGCTGGGAATTACACAGTACCCAGTCACCTGATACACGTCAACCATGTCGGCCAGTCTTCAGGAGCACACAAGGTTGAAGAACAATAATGAAAGAGAAAGCTCAAATGCAACGGGGCAGAAGATGGGGGCAGGGGGTAGGTGAGCGACTGTTCCAATATCAAGCTCTTGAAACTTTGGAATATTTTTGAGGATGTGTTCTAAACATGTCCCCAATAGAGGGGAAAAAGAACAGCAGGAGGACAGACATGCAGCACAGAAAAGAAAGAGATGCTGCAAACACTGGGACCACATGATGGCTAGGCATAAACTTGTCAATGAGTTGTGAGCCCCATGGAGGTGTGAGTGTAAAAACTATGCCAATTATTGTAAAGTTAGGCCAATCTGTAGCCAGAAAACAAGTCTTGTGGGCTAACATTTGGCAAAGGTGTATGAATAGAGCATGAATACTTAGGGTAAGGTGCAGACCTATGCATATCATGTGGATAATGTGTTAGTCTCTTCTAACACAAACAAAATACTGTGCAGATAAAATTTTATATACAGTTTGTGTAGTAACATGAACTTTTAGTGAAGTATGTTAGTGTCACTAAACTTTGAAGTAATGAATGTATAAGCAAATAAGAAACACTTCTTGGTAGGAAACAGCAAATATTGAATGTTATTTCAAGAATTCAAATATGTCAAAATGACACTATAAGCCTGTTTATTCATAAAACCAAGTTGTGACATGAAAGTCAGCTGTATTTAACCTCTGCACAATAACAGTGAATACTTTGAGACAGTGGTGACATACGTAAAGGAATGCGTTTGGGACTGCTTGAAAAATATTCACAGCCAACAATTGGCATACTTTTGTAACTGCCAGCAGCACAGTGGCGACAGTACACAATTGCAATACCGAATACATTTGAGTCACAGTGTATCAGTGAGTCCGCACTAGCTGTGAACTGTCAAACAACAAACTTTACCAAAACAGTGTGTGTTTACAAATACTGAATTGTATGCAGCGCATATGACAGTGTGTCAAAGCAAAATAGAAGATGTGTGAAATTAATGCCAAGACAAATATTCTGAAGTACTGGTCGTGAGTGAACAATAATAAGTAACTAATCTTCATGTTCCCCCTGTAGCATGTAATATCTATATTAACCTTTGTCTCATGCTATGTTTCAACGATTTAATGAGACGTGTGCCGGAGATCGCAGAGGATCCGTAATTCGACCTTCGGTTCCTGCCAGGTGTTGCGCAACATCTCGACAGAGAACCTATCCAGTGCCATATCTCCAACCTCGTTGGAGAAGACTCCAAAAACAGAGAAGATTGACACAAAGAAACAACTTTGCATTGTATAATTGGACTCAATATCTACTGAGAAACTTTGTAAATATTCTTCAAACCAAGGACATTAACATACTCATATGCAAATGAGATTGTTTTTAGATATATATACACATATAAACAAAGATGATGTGACTTACCGAACGAAAGCGCTGGCAGGTTGATAGACACACAAACAAACACAAACATACACACAAAATTCTAGCTTTCGCAACAAACGGTTGCTTCGTCAGGAAAGAGGGAAGGAGAGGGAAAGACTAAAGGAAGTGGGTTATAAGGGAGAGGGTAAGGAGTCATTCCAATCCCGGGAGCGGAAAGACTTACCTTAGGGGGAAAAAAGGATGGGTATACACTCGCGCGCACACACACATATCCATCCACACATATACAGACACAAGCAGACATATTTGAAGACCAAATATGTCTGCTTGTGTCTGTATATGTGTGGATGGATATGTGTGTGTGCGCGCGAGTGTATACCCGTCCTTTTTTCCCCCCCTAAGGTAAGTCTTTCCACTCCCGGGATTGGAATGACTCCTTACCCTCTCCCTTATAACCCACTTCTTTTCGTCTTTCCCTCTCCTTCCCTCTTTCCTGACGAAGCAACCGTTTGTTGCGAAAGCTAGAATTTTGTGTGTATGTTTGTGTTTGTTTGTGTGTCTATCGACCTGCCAGCGCTTTCGTTCGGTAAGTCACATCATCTTTGTTTTTAGATATATTTTTCCCTCATGGAATGTTTCCCTCTATTATATATGTGTATATATGTATATTCATTTTAAACGTCATAATAATATTGCTCTTAACATAATATAATTTTTGAGAACTTAATGAAACAGAGCACATACAGGGATGAAGGTATGTCCTTTCAGGGTTTTTTCCTTGTAGGTCTTTCTCCCCCCCCCCCCTCACCCCCCCCTCCCCCCACCCTAGTAATCTGTCAGTGGAATGTATTACTAACTGGATAGTTAAACAACACTGAGTGATATCTATTAATGGTCAAAGAATTCAGGTGCAAGAACTGTACAAAGTAAATCACAGCAAATGTCAATAACCAATACGAACCAGAAGTCTGAACTTTCATGGGAAATGACTTGACAACAAAGAATGTTATTAAACGAAAGAACATTAAATGAACCAATTGTGCACATGTTCCACATGACCATCTGAATAATCTCTGTGTGGAAAAGTGTACTACAAATCAGAATAAGAACAGTGAAATTGTAAGAAAACCAGAAGAATTACAACTACAACCTCAATTAATTCATGTGCAAGCTCATTCTTGGGGGCTTCATGTTTAGCGTGGTTTAGGAACAACAATGTGAATGTAATACTTTTCTGTTCCCATAGGGATACTTGATGACTAAGTCCCATTGCCTCTCACCATGAGGGTGCCTGAGATCCTTGCCTCTGACCATTACTGTAATTAACAATAAATGCTCAAATTGTTGATCTTCTATTTTGATAGATTTATTAATTAGTATGTGGAATGCACATACACAATTTAAAAGCATTTCTGGTGCAATGTTTGAGCAACCATTTGTGATACATTCTGTCATGTAGTAGGTACTTCTACATATTTTATCTCACAAGGAGAAAAATCTGGCAACATAAGGTCAGGTGATTCGACAGGCCATGTTACTGGATGACCTCTATCAATCCGATGACCACTGTAATCACGATTCCATGCTTCTTTGCTCTTTAACAGCAATGTGCAAGAAAACCATCATGCTGCAACCACATTGTCTCTCTCACTACGAGGGGTGTGTCTTCCAACAGAATTGGTAGCTCATTTTGCAATAACTTACAATATAATTCCCCGTTCAATGTGCTTTTTGCACCAAAGAGGCTGATTACTTTGTTGCCTGTGATACTGCACCAAAAGTTAACAGACCAAGGATGCTGACCCACATCATCACATATCCAGTGTTGGTATTTCACATTACAATAATGCATATTATGACAATTAACTTCACCATGTTGACTTATCAGAAAACGTTACCTGACAAAAGAACTGTAGGTTTCTTTGTATCTGCGCGAATGCTCAACAAATAAAAAGCACATCCGATTCTGATAATCATTCCCATGATGTTCTTGATGCATGGGGAGAGGCTGTAGGATTGCCCACACATTTGTGTGGGCAATACCAGACTGCTACAATGTGTCTCAGATACTTGTGTGTGAATCATGAGCCACCATAGCTAGTACTGAAATTTCATTATTGATGTTCCCCCATTGCAGTTGCTCTACATCACACTACCTTCGGTAGTAAACTGTTATACAACACGATGAATAGTTACACAGGACCATGGCCTCTCAGCAAAACAATCGCCATATGGAGAAAAAGCAGTGTCCAAATTTCTTGCAGCCTTGTCATAAATTAAAATTATTTTGATCTTCCCTCGAACAAATATAACAAATATGCCAGCTGTGCCATAACAAGCTCCAGAGAGGAGTGGTGCGAAGATGTTCAGTGTTCAGGCTTATTAAAGGCTCTGCCCCCCCCCCCCCCCCCGCCCCTGTGGTAGGGGTACTTGGTGTGTGTGTGTGTGTGTGTGTGTGTGTGTGTGTGTGTGTGTGTGTGTGGTGTCAATGACAGGTGTGCCTGTCACTTTTATGGACATTTTACCTTATTACAATGATAGTGATTTGTATTCTGCTGGTAGCAACGTAGCAGCCAGCACGAAAGTTACGGCAGCTCAATGGAAAGACACACTGAAATCAGTGAACCTGATGGTGGGGTTTGAGGGCAGTCACCGAACTCTAGCATTCCAATGATTTTGGGTCTCACCCACAATCAACCTCATAGAGAACAGAAGACCATGTTATCACACAAGTAGCTTATTTGCCAGAAATGTCAATGACTACCTATATTTGTACTGACAATAACATTTGCAACACTCAAGTAATGTCTGACCATCAATGTCAACTGTTGGAATAAAAGATTTTACCTGAATAGGAAACAATGATTTGAGTGAACCATATGTATTTTTTGGTGCAGAGTACTAATATGTAATAAAAATGGGGGAGAGGGGGAGGGGGCAGGTTCCCCATCTGAAAATGACCCACACAGGGAGCAGGGGGGGGGGGGGGGGAGGAGACCTTAGGAGGTGGCCAATTGTAACACACATATGGATGTCCCCTTTACTAATAACCAAGAAATTTTTCATCTGCTGCAACATCTGAGCCATTTAGGCCATATAGTTGTCTCAAATTAAAACAAACAATTTGTATATTTTAATTTCCTTAAAAAATGATTTTCATCTCTACTTTCAAACTTACTTTATATCAGATACTTTTCTTCTAATTGTTGAGGCTATCTTTAGTTGTCATCTTTATCATTACTGATACAGAACAAATTTCATTACAAACTTTCATTTCCTATTTTTCACAGGTACGACAGAACAATTTAAAATGGTTTTATTAATTTTACATTTAGTAGTTTCAATATTTCTTCAGATCATATTGTAAAGATATGGGTCAGACCAGCTCAATAACATACAACGAAATTAACATTTTAGTAATTGCATCATTTTTCAGTACAGAACAATGTAAACATATAAAAACAATATGCAGCCAATTTTACATCTGTAGAAAAGATTACAAGTTTTTTACATTTTGTGTTCGTTAAACACCATCACTGTTTGAAAATAGCACTACAATATCTTTGAAAGTCAAGCATATCAAAATGGGTATAATAATAAATAAAATAAACAGGTATCTGACAAATTACAGGTAGAATTTAATGGAGTGTTGCCTAATACCCAATTTTAGTTAGTGCTTTATATGGTAGAAACAAAAACTACACACAGCAAAATATAACTTTATTGCCAAGATTCACTGTAAAGATAGAACATAGGTAATATTGAGAACATGTTACCCATTAAGGCTGCCTGGAGGCAAATTCATGTCACCTTTACTTAAAACTGATCATTCATGCTATCTATACATTATTATTCATAAGATCAATTTAAGTGCCTTTCAGCAACAAGCTTTTAGGCAAATACACGGAAATATTGGCAGTACACAGTCAGTCAGTATTCATTTAGTAGCGCTCTATTATTTATAAAATTTACTTGCCTCCACAAACTGTATGGAAGTATGGAAGTGTGTGTGTGTGTGTGTGTGTGTGTGTGTGTGTGTGTGTGTGTTTGTTTAGCCCTGATTCATATAAACCACTGTTCAACACAGCATGGTCAGAATAAAATCTATAGCACAAGCAGCAACACGTTATTGGTAGCAAATACAAATGCTGCTTTGCTTCAAGTTCAAAACAATACAGATCCTTTAAGTTCATCAGCTTTCCATGGCAGAAATATTCTGCTCTTATCTGTGGTACTATTTCTATGATTCAAAGTTTAGAAGACTTCACTATCTTACTTCCCGCAAATATAGATTCTTGTTCACAGCCAGAAAATTGCATAAATTCTGAACCACAATTCACATAAATACAAGATCCAAACAAGCAAATGTATAGCAGTAACAGTTTATGAAGTGGAAATGTTGGCTCGAAAATTACACTGAAATGATCAAATCCATAAGTAGTGTTTCTTCAGATCTTCAATGTGTAGATTTTATGTTAAAGAGCACAAGTGCTAAATGCTAATACAGTAAGACATATCACAGATTTCAAAATGTCAAGGCTTCATGGCAGTTAAAGATTTTGTACAGTAATGATTGAAAAGCTTTTCAGGAAATACTTCTGGTAATGCTGCAATGGCCAGCTTACCATATTGCAGATCCAATATACACCACAAGCATTACATCTCCCTTTGAAAGGCAACTGATGCAACGCTAATGCTGCACAAACAAATTATTATGATGGCAAGAACAATATACACTGATGTGATGAGCCAGAAAGCGAACAGGTACAGCGTACGGTTGCAGTATTTTCCCATTTTTGGTTCATAATTTGGCTCATACTCCTTATACACCCACATCGATCCTGAAAAACATTTTGATTATTGTCTGGATACACAAAATTTATCACACATAAGTAATATTAATATGCAACATGAATTATAAAAGAGCAGGACCCTATACTAAAGATAATGTCTACAACCAGAACATCAAAAGCATGCTCTTAAAAAACCTGCAACCACCAACACTCATTACTGGAGAAATCTAGTTGAAGCTTACATCATGTCTTATCCGTGAATGTAAATTTGTTTAACTTCAAATTAAAAAATAAACCCACTGAAAACGCTTTTATTTATTATCAACATCTACATTCATATTGTGCCTGAGTGTCTTATTTGCAAATAGTTACAGACTCTTACCTTAATCTATTCCGTGAAGGCCACAGGAGGAGGATAGTTACACAACCAAGCAAATTTCATTATTTGTTTTAGTTGGTTCAAATGGCTCTGAGCACTATGGGACTTAACTTCTGAGGTCATCAGTCCCCTACAACTTAGAACTATTTAAACCTAACTAACCTAAGGACATCACACACATCCATGCCCGAGGCAGGATTCGAACCTGCGCGGTTCCAGACTGTAGCGCCTAGAACCGCTCGGCCACCCCGGCCGGCCATTTGTTTTAGTATTTCATAAATCACTGCCAAAATTTCCACTGTGTATTTTCAGCAGAATAGTTCCAAAGTCCGTGTAAAATATCATTCACACAAGAGAGGGGCCAAAACAAATAAAGCCACTGACCATGTCAATTTTACAGAATCAACTATTTCGACATTAACAGTTCTTAGCCCAAGCTCATCTTCAGATCAATTACTGAATATTTCTCCTGCATTATGATCAGAGGACTGTTCAACAACACATAAAAAGGCTGTGGGGGCAGGTCATGAGTCGTGCTTGGGTAGCTCAGATGGTAGAGCATTTGCCCGGGAAAGGCAAAGGTTCCGATTTCGAGTCTCTGTCCAGCACACAGTTTTAATCTGCCAGGAAGATTCATATCAGTGCACATTCTGCTGCAGAGTGAAAATTTCATTCTGGAATACATAAAAAGGTAAAGTAATGTTTGTTTATAACATTTAACAACTTTCTAATTGACTTCTGCAATAAATTTCAGTTAGTAATAGCGAATACTCTGTTCGAAATCACAAGAGAAGGTGGTATACTCAGGAAAGATTTGGAGAAATACCATCAAACTTTTGGAAAAAATTAATCTGCATAATCCTGAAGACAGGAAGGTCAAATAAGTGCAAGAATTACCACACAATCAGCTTCACAAGTCATTCACCGAAGTTGCTGACAAGAATAATATACAGAAGAATAAAAGAAAATTTAGAATTTGTTGAATGACAATCAGCTTGGCTTTCAGAAAGGTGAAGATACTACATAGGTGGTTCTGACATTACACTTGATAATGGAAGCAAGACTTAAGGAAAATCAAGACAAGTACATAGGATTTGTATACCTATACTGCTTGACACTTGCTAAGGAACAATTAACACTTGCTAAGGAACGGCTGCCAATTGCTATGGATCAGCTGACAACTGCCACAGAACGCCTGACCAATGACAGTGAAAGGAAATGTACAGGGCAAAACATGTTAATTGCAATGAAGCCTTCGCACGAACACTGTATGTATTCGACAGTTCATGCAGCACGGTGTTTGAGGAAGGAGGTTGTGGAAGCAATTAGTGCGGCATTCTGTGTGGTATGGCAACATATCCGCAAGACACCATTTGAGTGCTTATGATCGTGGACAAACAGACATTGCAACTGCTAACAGTGTACGTGTCCCTGCCAGAACTAGGGATGGTCCATGATCGTACTCAAGAAATGCTCGATGCAAAGGCAAATTCTCAAGAATTTCTTGGATACTCATGACAAGTTGTTGACTATGCTGCACTCTGAGAGACTTTGTGAAGACTATTTTACAACGAAGCATTTAACCACAGCAGTCATAATCTTAAGTCTTCCGTACTTGCAAGGAAGAATCTGAAATTGTCCTGTCTACATATGTATCAAGTGTATTACCTTCATTAATTGCTACTGTAGCAGTAGTAGTAGTTGTAGATTTCTCAAAGACGAAAATCATAAAATTGTTATTAAAAAAAATCAAATAGACAAACAACCAGATCTCACACTAAACAAAAAAATTTATTCTTAAAAAAATTAAAAAATAACTTATGCATTTGGAAATTGTGTAAACTTAAATAAAAGAGAAATGCTATAACCTATTGCATCCAGAAACTGCTTACAAACATTTACTTACGGTAGAAAGCAAAAAAATAATATTTTTATTCATCATAAGGCCTATTTACTTCCTGTCACTGCACTGTCATCTACTTTTGTTTAGAAATACAATTTTCTTATTCCGCTTCTTTGTTTGTATGTAGTCCTGTTTTGGAAAATATTCTCTCACTGGGGACAGAAGTTACAGGTACTGCAAGATACTTTTTTGTGCTGGTAGCTAGACTTGGGTAACTTTTCTCATTTTCCTTCCATAACTATACAGGGTTTTCCTGTATGTTGTAGGTACAGTTCTTCCAAACATTGTTGGGTCTCCAGGTCTACACTATTACAGCAGCCTTCTATTAGATATTTATTGGAAACTACTTCATCAAAATAAGCCCACAAGAAACTAATGGCATTTTGTTTGAAATGATCCACATACTTGTGAAATTCATTATCATGCAAGTAATTAGATATTGAGCTCTATATGTGTATGCGTTTTACAATTAGGCCTGCAACAGCATGTTATTGAATGAATGGGATTCATAAATGGCAATATTTTGAATCTTGGTTCGAGCATGATGGTAACTGCATACACTTTGTTTCTATTAATCCTAACCAAGCTATTAGTGAGTTGTGCACATGTTGCTGTAACTCTCGTGCTGTCATGGTAGCCCACTTTCCTTTGCTTGTATAAAATGAGCCGTCCAATTACTGGAACAGCTTTCAAAAAAAGAGGTATTGCTTTCAGTTGAGATTTCATGTGTTGCCAATTCAAAAGGATCCCATACACTTAAAACATTCATGACTTGTTAAACAGGTCGCAACGCATTTCCTTTTCTCCAGTAGGCGTTGCATCATATAAAATGTACTGTTCCATTTTGTTTTAGTTTCCTGAATTAATTTATGTACAGGTTTTTTCATTAGATCCTGGATCTCATGGAATTTTTCCATTAGCATTCCAACTCATTTTAAAATAATGACCATTTCTGTAACCTTTAAAAAATCAATGATGTGTGTTAAATAAGTCACCTATTGTATATCTATGCTACCACTGTGAATGAGCCATACAGCTGTAGTCATATTATTGGCACTGGAATTTGTGATGCTTACAAGTTTGTCTTCAATGTTTCATTTTGAAACCACACTACCTAATGCCTCACTAATATTTAATGTTGTTCGTGTTGCATGCTTTTCTGGAAAATGGAATGTCTCCAGAGCTACAGCTTTTACACACCAGTTACTGTTAATGAAATTACCAGTTACAGCCACATACACCTCACAATTCAGTGAGATCCAAATATCAATCATTAAAGAGCTATACGTAGAATCGTGCACTTTAGCATCTCTTTCTCTTTATGGTAATTTTCTTCAATCACGTAGCACATTTTTTTTTTTTAATTTGCTATCAACAAAACATTGAAAAACATTGTCCTCTATGATTGAGAGTGGTTGAAAATTGTTATTATGGCTACTAGTGCTCCATCTAGTTCTTATTTCTTTTTACTTCCCTCTTTGAAAAGAAACGTAAGATTTAGAACAGCGCTCCTGCAAGGGGAGAAGTTTTGCTCATAAACTAGTCCAATAAAATTACATATTGTACTGTACAAACGATTACATAGTTTTGATTTAGGAGTATGCTGTACTTTATCGGAGTGTGATTTAAAAATCCAACTTTGGTGGATTGCTTTGGGCACTATTCAACCTTTTGTATGGAATTCTCTTTTAGCACATTTTGAACAGATAACATACATACCTGGGTATTTTGTATGAATCTTGTTATTAGAAGGATGAGCCTCTGTGTACACGGACACCAGTGTTTCATTGCTCAATAAATTGTGTAATTTAAGCTGTCTCATTATGCACGTTGTGTTTTTTTGAAAATATTATGGAGCTCTTCAAAACAAATGTTGCAATATACATTATCTTCATCCTCCGTAAAGTATTGCCAGCACTGTGACTTTCACTTTCGTGTATCCATATTGATTTGAACGAGTTACATGCACAGTGAGCCACAGTGTATTTGTCTAGTGTCAGTTTTCACTTCCAACAACCAGCCCGCCACATGTTGTCAGAGACAACTAGCACAGAGTGATACAAACCACTGCACTGTTTCTTTTGATCTTCTTGAGCACTACATGCTCGAGAAATTTTCAGGGTGCTTGAGTTGCCATGCCTCACCATCCCATCCCTAGCCAGAATCATTTTACAGCAATTACATCAGGCAGGTATGTAAGCTCAGCAGCCTCTTAAATGCACCCCTCTTCAATCTTGCTATAATCAAGAAAGAGTTCATTGGTGTAGGCAGCTTATTGGCTGTGGTTAGCAACAGGGATTCAAAGTGGTGTTCTCTGACAAATCCTGCTTCACTGTGGCAAGTGATTCTTGTCACCAGTTAAGTGTGGAGAGAGGGGGGAACATGCTACACATCACACAATGTTCATGAATGTCACTGGTATGGCCTTGGCATTATGGTGTGGCAGGGATTATGCATAATGGCCTAACACCACTGCATTTCTTTGCTCTAGGTATCATTACAGCACAGGAGTGTTGCAGGGAGGTTATTCTGGATCATGTGTGTCTGTGTCTGTCTGTCTAAGGATGCTGTAGCTCCTTATTTTCTGTTTATGGATGACAAGACCTGCCCACACAGGACCATTAAGATGTTGGACAGAATGGAAAGTGATTGTGTGGAATGGTGTGCTTGCTCCCCAGACTACAGCCCATCAAACATGCCTGGGATGCTCTTGGCAGACATGTTCTCAATGACAACCACCTTGAGAGGAATGTGACAATATACCCAAGGACTTCTCAACAATCTGGTAGCCAGCAAGAATACCATGTCCAAAATGGGCATAAGTGCCTGAAGAGGGCATATTCCTTACTGAGAGTCAGATATCAACCTTTGTCAGGGGCCTCACCTGTGTCTAACACAACCATTATTTCCATCATTTATGACTGTTTTTCCATGTACAATGAAATCTGTACAAATTTTAATTATAACTGTACCATTCCACCTCTCTTAAGTACATACTCTATTTCATGTCATCCACCATTGCCTGTGATTATTCCTGTCCAACAAAATCTCCGTTCATTAACAACCATCAAGTGGTGTATAAAAAGCATTCCACCATGTAAAAAGGTGCAAGATAACACAATTTTGAGAAAAACAGGAGAAGCTACAGGAAAAGACAGGTAATGTACAATACGTACAAGAACCACAAGGGGAAAATAATAACAGAACACCAAGAACGAAGGGCTCGGGTTAAGAAAGGTGTAAGACAGGCACGCTGTGTTTCACCCCTACTGCTCAAGTTATACAACAAAGAAGCAATGATAAAAATAAAAGAAAGATTCAAGAGTGGGATTACGATTCAGGCTGAAAGGATATCAAAGAGAGTTGATGATGGCATTACTATCCTCAGCAAAAGTGAACAGCAATTGCAGGACCAGCTGAATGGAATGAACAGCCTAATGAGTAAAGAATATAGAGTGAGAGCAGACTGAAGAGAGACAAACGTAATGAGGAGTAGCAGAAATGAGAATGGTGAACTTTAACATCAAGATTCAGGGCCAAGAAGTAGACAAAGCTGAGGAATTGTGCTACCTTAGAAGGACAATCCCCTTTTCTATTTTATCTTTTTTTCACCTCTTTTTCATTCCCCAGTATCATTTTTCAATTTCTTCTAGTTCTTTTATTTACTTATCTCAAAGTAGTAAGCACGGAGGATATGGACAGGGACTTCAGATACATGGTGCGAGGTGTGAATGTGGGTTGGCTGGGAGGCACATTGATAAAAGTCCACACAAGTGCGATGAACACTGTGTCCTGGTGATTCAGTGGTTAACACAACTGCCTAGTAAGCAGCAGATCCTAAGTTTGAATCACAGTCTGGTATACATTTTCACTCGTCGCCGCAGATGCCCCACGAAGTCCTGATGCAGATGATAATCAAGTACTCCTTTCCTTTTCCTTTCCTTCCTCCCCCTTCTCCTTCAATTTACATAATTTTCTAGTCCTCATTAGCACTCTACATTTCATTTCTCTTCGACTTAATACCTCTTGCCTTCTTACTCTGTCCTCCCACCATCTTTGGATTGAAGGTGGCTCAGCTATTGCTAGTGTAATATCTGTAACCTCCTCCCCTGACACCTTCCCTTCTCTTTGTCTTCTCTAGTTATCAAAATAGGTGAGATCCTCTTATTCTAGTGTCTGAATGACCTTCCTCTCCTCTCCTGCTCTATCCTACTTTCCTCCCTGACTACTTAGAATTTCACCTCCTGAAGGTAAATAATGGCCTGCCATTCTGTCACTCAATTTTACAATTCTCAAGAGTCAATATTCCTTTTCGTGCAATTAATTGTATTGTAATACATTTTCCAATAAAAGTGTGTGTGACCTGATGGCTGACAGTAATTAATGATTTGGGGCCAGTCATACTTTTCTAAGACTTATCCCTTCTTTCATCTCTAGCAGTGTTTTATAAATGTGAAATATGCCACATCTCAACAAGGTTAATATATCACATTAAACCACAAGCCCCTCAATAACTGGTGGGGTAAGCCTGTTCACTGCCTCCAACAGGTCCAAGCCCACTTCAAACAGTATCATTTTTTTAATTATTTTAAAACAAATTGTCCACGGCCCATGACAGGCCCATCAGTTCCAACTGACTGCTACTTCACCCTTGCCAACAGCATCACTATATGCGGTATGGAGGGTTACGTGGTCAGTACACCACTCTCTCAGCCACTGGCAGTAGTTGTGACCTAGAGCCACTACTACTCAGTCATGCAGCTCCTTAATTGGCATCACAAGGCTCAGTGCAGCCCATTCCAGACATCCCGCCAAGTAAAAATACCTCACAGTGTTAAGAATCAAACCTGCCCTACCCTCCCCCCCCCCCCCCCACACACACACACACACACGGCCATTAGCCACACTGACCACTTAGCTACAGAGGCGGACATTGTACTGCATAAGAAAACAAGTAAAATTCCTCGTCATCCTATGTTGATCAAATTACTGAGAGAAACTTAACTTCTTTCATACATATATGACCTATCTGCCATGATCACCTCAGAAAGGTATTATTTGGCAAGTAGTCCTACATTCAATTACTGTCTTACAACACACCTTTCTACATCTACATCTATACTCTGCAAGCCACCATACTGTGTGTCAAGGAGGGTGCACTTCTCTGCACAAAGATGGTCAGAGCTGAAATTTGAAGTATCTACCATGTTACTGATGTGCAAATTACATTGAAAGTGTACAGTATTGTTACCAAAAGAACAATTACTATTGGAGATTGATCCGGAGGGGGGGGGGGGGAAACAACTTTAGCAAAAAAAATGCCAACTTCAAAAAAAAAAAAAAAAATAAAATAAAATAAAAATAAAAATAAATAAATAAATAAATAAATTTATATATATATATATATATTATATATAAAAACAAAGATGAGGTGACTTACCGAACAAAAACGCTGGCAGGTCGATAGACACACAAACAAACACAAACATACACACAAAATTCAAGCTTTCGCAACAAATTGTTGCCTCATCAGGAAAGAGGGAAGGAGAGGGGAAGACGAAAGGAAGTGGGTTTTAAAGGAGAGGGTAAGGAGTCATTCCAATCCCGGGAGCGGAAAGACTTACCTTAGGGGGAAAAAAGGACAGGTACACACTCGCACACACGCACATATCCATCCACACATACAGACACAAGCAGACATATTTCAAAGAGCAGACATATTTGAAATATGTCTGCTTGTGTCTGTATGTGTGGATGGATATGTGCGTGTGTGCGAGTGTGTACCTGTCCTTTTTTCCCCCTAAGGTAAGTCTTTCCGCTCCCGGGATTGGAATGACTCCTTACCCTCTCCTTTAAAACCCACTTCCTTTCGTCTTCCCCTCTCCTTCCCTCTTTCCTGATGAGGCAACAATTTGTTGCGAAAGCTTGAATTTTGTGTGTATGTTTGTGTTTGTTTGTGTGTCTATCGACCTGCCAGCGTTTTTGTTCGGTAAGTCACCTCATCTTTGTTTTTATATATAATTTTTCCCACGTGGAATGTTTCCTTCCATTATATATATATATATATATATATATATATATATATATATATATATATATATATATAATAAAATGATTTTTTCGTGTTATTTGTTATGATGTTATGCAACAATAAGTCAAATTGTGTTTTCACAAAAACATAAAATGAAAACTGTGGGCTGATGCAGATACAAGAAAATGCTAATTCTGAACTTCCAGCATTTTTACTGCCATGTCCACCACACAAATTATACTAATTAGTTTTCTTTTTTCCCTCTCTGTTTGTAAAAAAAACTCTCGTGTTCCCTAAGGAGATACCTACAACTACTTCTGTAATAAACTGAAGGTATTTTGGACCAGATGAGTTGACAGTGTACACACACACACACACACACACACACACACACACACACACACACACACACACACACACACACACACCAAGTTCACTATCTAACAGTTTCCAAGAAATTTAGGAATCGGTGATTTTGATCTGCCACATGTGTAACCTATTTGGGAAGCTACATTGCTGTTCATCAGTGGACTGTCAGAGGTCCTCCCTTGGCACTTGCCCATGTCTGGTCTTTGATGGCCCAATGGCAAAGTGGATGCCGAGCGGCACAAGACAGACCCAGCCGCGATGACTAAGGCTACATCTAAGAAAACACATTATTACCTCTATTACAATTTCTTGGCAGTAACGGAGGACACGTCTGGTAAATTTAAGTCCACCTTACTTCTGGGTGTGTCACCACATTATGCTGTTATACCTACTTGATAACCAATCCAGTATACTCTTGACGAGTCAATATGAATAATTCTCACGCAAGGTGTGATGGTGAGTAGTAATTCTTTTCATTCAAGGTGGTCAGTTTCACATTATATACAACTATTCTTAACTTCAATGTTGCCAATGGTATGTTTTTTTTTTTTTCACCATTCTAGGAATAAGAAAGCACCAGTGTCTCACTGGATTAGTGATGCCACTGTCGTCATGTCATGCAAAATCTCCATTATCTGTCATTTCCAAACCAACTGTAGGACTATTACATTTTATGCCAACTTTTTCCACCATCTTTAATCCAGATGCAAACTGCCATAAAAACCTGAGTAATACAAACATGCGTAAACCTTAGTGTTTATGTCATTTCTGTTGACTAGACTGAACAATCATTTCTTTTATAATATTGAACTTGCTATTAGACTTAATTATTATTATTTATATTTTTGCAGAAGTTAGAGCTATCACATATGGGTGGGCTAACAGCAAATGTTGATTGATGCCTGTGCTATCATATCTGCTGCTGGAAATAACACTCTCTCTCATTTACAGTGCCAACAAGATAAAAGTGTGTGTGTGTGTGTGTGTGTGTGTGTGTGTGTGTGTGTTTTGTTGGAGGTAGGAGTAATACAACCTAACCTAGCACTGAATATTATCTTTCCAGTTACCATCCACTATAACTATAGATAAAGCATCTTCTTCAAACAGGTCTAAAATACCGAAAAGGTCAGTACTTTATTATTTTTGAAGTCATACTTCCTCTTCTGCATGTTTCCAATGTAAATGGAAAAAGTGGCATAGTGCATTTCACTCATGTTGGTGGTGTATAGGATTTTAGCTCTTGCTGCAATTGCTGGTAATGAATTTTTGTCCTGTTAAACACATCAGCATTATTTGCCAAAGAATGGTTTTCTATGCTGGATATCTTTACTGTAAGATCTCCTATTTCAATTTATTTAGCATCTCTGAGCACTCACTGATTCAGCAAATGCATGATATTGCTTGCAGATCTTTCCTGAATCTTTCTTGTAATTCTTCAGTTGGTCCAATTCAATAAGGGTTCCTAACTGACAAACAATACTCAACTATTGACAAGAGAATTCACTTCTAACATAGTGATGTCTCTATAAATAAATATTAACATTATACTAATGTGATCAACAATCAAGGAACTGGAAATTGCAATGGAAACTTTTCAAACTTCAATAATAAAATTGTTGATGACTTGCAGCACTGAAGTATTTTCAAAAGGAGGGAGATGTGGGTGGAGGGAGCCTCTCAAATTTAATATTTTACATTATTCTAAAGCACTTATAGCAGCGAAGTTGCATGGAAATGCTATAAGAGAAATTTCTAATTTTATGTTAATAAATGCAATTACCAATGATGAACCAGCCCAACATGAAACAGTTTAGAAGTGTCTGTGTTGGAGACTGTCTCACACGTTCCTCCTCTTGTTCTTCTTCCCGTTGTCGAACTCTGGCTGATAAATGGAGGAGTTGTTTCAAAACTCCAAAACCACCTAGATTAAAACACACTTATTAGTATTCATGAAAACCATCATATTTCTCAAGAAAATTGAACTCTAGTGCCTTTACACTGATAGCCGAAAGGGGAAAATTGCAGCACTGGTGGATGAACTCTGTGATACCATTAACCATATCTGGTTTAATGTACATTAATTATTCAAAGGTTATTACCTATTATGCAGAGCTAATATGCTTTTATAAAGAAATGAGAGTGAAAAAGTAAGAAACAGAAGAGCATTAAAGGTTCAGAAATTTAAGCTGAGAAAGGTACATTGAGATTAGATAATTATGAACAAATTTATGTACAGCACAGCTCCAGGATAAATTTCAAGAGAGTCAAGGGTTTAGATGGGGCAGTCACTGAAACTAGCTCTTCCTTGTCAGATGACATCAATAATCATTCACTGAGCCTCGAAACATGCACTGTTTCTGACAAACAAAAAATACAATTTCTATTGCACCTAAACAGAACATGTTAACATAATGTACAAGTATCCTCTCAGTGTGTCATGGAACACATGCAGAGCAAACTGCAGATCAAGTTCTTATTAAATGTGCTCATGGACTGGTGACTCATTTGAGTCTTGTGTGCTACCCCTGCGCTTACATGGGTTCCAATTGTGAACTAGGCATATTGATTCACACACCAGCTGCATATTCTGCTTGTTCTGGCTCTCTCCAAAAACCTAGCATTTCCAAGTCTATCCTACTGTTAAATGTTCGTACTTTATAGTAAAACTCTGGCGTCTGCTATGGCTAGGCTTTAGGCAAATGTAAGGCAGCATTACAGACCTTATTTAGGTGATAACTTGAGTCACGTTTACTAAGGTGTCCGCCATTCTATTTTTAGTGGATACTTTCCAATCCATGTCCCAGAAATTAGATACCTGTGTCAGCACTCATTTGATTACGGTGCACTCAACCAACAACCAGCCCCCTGTCATTAACTTGCAACAAATATCTTAAATGCGTGCAGTCTAGTATTGAGCGGAGCAATCTTCTAATGTTCTGATAGTTGTACAAGACTGCATTGGAAACAGATCTTTAGACAGAACATGCCACCACGAGTACTTAGTGCTTGCATTCCCCGGTGCTGCGCAGAGTGACACCAGTGCTTTTCCCCTCCCTCCCCTCTTTCCTCCCTTGTAGTGGCTGTAGTAGCATGTGCGTGACAGACAACACTTGCTCTCGCGTCTTCGGTGCACTGAAGTATCCGTTCGAAATCTTATCAAATGAGACACTGTTAATCTGTCTTGCGAGCGTTCAGCATGAGCAGAAATGGTTCGGTTTTAGTTGTGCCATTTTTTAATCCTCTCATTTGTAAAGCCTGACCAGAAAGCACTGTGCCTAATATGCCATTCTACCATGAATATTAAAGCACCGACGGTGCGCCGTCACTATGAAGATAAACTTTCCTCACCACAGGAGGAGATTGTTGGACCAGACTGAAGTGAACTGGTTACTAAATTAATGATTAATTGATTAACTGAGAGAGTATGGGACCAAACGGTGAGGTCATCAGCCCGCGATTCCAAAGGGGGTTACATAAGAAAAAGAGTCTGCTAAAAGTGAACGGATTCAGTCCGAGGAGTCACATTATAAAAGAATGAACATTAAACACACACAGCATAAGCATAAAATGTGAGACCTAATCTGACAACTGGAAAAAGGGGGGGCGGGGGGGGGGGGGGGGCAGGGGGGGGGGGGGGCGGTCATGGGGTCACAGACTGAAGACTGCAAAAGGAGTCCCAATCACAACCAACCCGCCCCTGCTCCAAGACGAAAGGAGAATCTTATATCTGGAAATAAAAACCACTTTCAGGGAGGAAACCGAGGACCAGGTCTACCATCCGTGGATCGTCCACTAATATTAAATTTAAGGAAGTAGGAAGACTATACATAGCACGAAGGGCCGAAAGAAGGGGACACGCTGCCAATATGCGAAATATCAGTCTGGCACCACAACCACATTGTGGGGGTGGGTCATAACGTAGAAGGAAACAATGGGTGAGCCGGGTATGGCCAATGCGTCAACGACTTAAAATAGTGGACTGCTTCCAGGAGGGGCGGAAAGAAGTGCCCCAAACAGCAGCAGGCTTCTTGATTGTGCGGAGTTTATTACTATGAGCAGTAGCGTTCCAGATGACACTCCACTGTTGGGCAAAGAGAGCAGATCTGCATATCTGCGGCTGGAATCATGAGAGGAAATGGGGATCAAGTATCCGCTTCTCTAGCCAAACGGTCAGTCAATTCATTCCCTGGAATGCCCAAATGACTTGGGACCCAGAGAAAGACGACTGAACAGGCAGCACGCTTAAGGGCAGAGAGAAGGTCATTGATGGCAGAGACCAAGGGGTGATGAGAGTAGCATCGATCAATAGCCTGAAGGCTGCTCATGGAGTTGGAACAAATTAAAACACTATGGAGAGAGAGGCCTGAGAAACAAAAAGAGGGCTAGAAGCTCCACTGTAAATACACTACATGATCCTGGCAACAAATGGTGCTCGAAGGTGGTAGGAAATGTGAAAGCGTATCCCACCGTATCAGTAGTCTTAGAACCATCAGTGTACAGGATGGTGGTACCCTGGAACTCTGCAAGGATGGCACATACAAGACGCTGGTAAACCACAAAAGCAACAGAGACCTTAGGACCCTGGAAGAGAGCAGTTGTAATCAATCCGTGGTCTAGGCACCATCCAAGGTGAGTATGGGAAGAAAGACACGGGCCACAGTCCAATGAGTGCAGATGGAGATCCCGGCAGAGGATAGTGAGATGCATGCCAACCGGCAATCCCATCCATGGGTGGGTGTTAGGAGGGAGACATCCCTTACTGGCGAAGAGCACAGGGTATACAGGATGGTCAGGGAGATGGCGAACGGTGACTGCGTAAGAAACAAGGAGTTGGCTCCGTTGAATGTGTAGAGGGGGAATCCCTGCTTCTGTGCGGTGACTATCAACAGGACTAATGTGAAAGGCACCAATAGCCAGACGCACCCCACAATGATGGTCAGGGTCAAGGAGTTTCAAAGTGGAAGGAGCTGCTCAGCCATAAACCTGACTAACATAATCGAGTCTGGACAAAACCAGAGCACAGTAAAGATGGTGAAGAGTGCAACGAGTGGGCCACGAGGCAGAGAGCATTAAGCTTCTGCATGCATGTAGTCTTTACATGACAAATGTGGGGCAGCCATGTCAGCTTGTTATCAAAAATAAGACCCAAGAAACGGGACTGTGTTACAACATCAAGGAGCTGGTTGCCTAAATAAAGTTATGGATCAGGGTGTACTGTGGGTCGACGACAAAAATGCATAACCCACGTACTGGAGGAGGAAAACTGGAAGCCGTGGGCGGTGGCCCAAGTAGAGGCCCGTCGGATGGCGCCTTGGAGCTGGCGCTCAGCAGACGCCATTGAGCGGGAGCTGCACCAGTTGCAAAAATCGTTAACGTACAACCCCGGGGTAACCAGATGCCCAATAGAGGTCACAAGCCCATTTGTGGCAATGAGGAAGAGCGTAACACTTAGCACAGAAGCCTGTGGGATACCATTCTCCTGAATCTGAGGGGTGCTGAGTGAAGTGCGAACTCGAACCCGGAAGAGTCGGTAAGATAAAAACTCACGGATAAAAATCAGAAGGGGACCACAGAAGCCCCAGTCGTGGAGGGTAACTAAAATGTGATGGTGCCAAGCCATGTCACACGCCTTATGTAGGTCAAAGAACACTGCGACAAGGTGCCGGCAGTGAGTAAAAGCCTGTCGGATGGCTAATTACGGTAATGGTAAATGGTAATGGTAAATGGTCAGTTGGAGATCACCCTGCCCGGAAGCCACACTCATATGGTGACAAAAGGCCCCGAAATTCGAGTACCCTACATAATCTGGAGTTGACAATCCTTTCAAGCAGTTTACAAAGCACATTTGTAAGGCTAATGGGGTGGTAGCTGTTGAGAGACGTTGGGATTTTCCCGGGCTTAAGGACAGGGGTAACTATACTGTCTCGCCATTGTGACAGAAAAGCACCCATGAGCCAGATGTGATTGAAGATCCTGAGGAGCTGTTGCCTCTGGGGAACGTCCTAGTCTTGAAAAATCTGATTGTGAATGGATTCTGGGCCGTTGGCTGTGTTTCGTGAAGAGCTAAGAGCCTGCACCAATTCCCATTCAGTGAAAGGAGCACTGTAGGGTTCAACATGGTGCGGGATGAAATGGTGGGCGGGGGGGGAGATCTCTTCAACTCTGCTGTTCAGACCTGGACAGTTGACTGTTTCTGGCGGCCCAGAACGCTATGGACCTTCAACCAAACCTGCGATAAAGAGGCATATGTCCCCAGGGAGGAAACATAGCACTCACAGCATTCCTGTTTATTTCAGTTAATAATGTAACAAGCCTTAGAACGAAGACACTTAAAAGTGAGGAGGTTGGTCTGGGAGGGGTGTCGCTTAAATCGCTGCAGCACCCGTTGGCAGTCCTGGACAGCAACTGCGACATCCTTAGTCCATCACGGTACCGGCCGATGACGAGACAGCCCTGTGGATAGGGGGACAGCAATGCCAGCAGCATGAAGAAGAGCAGCAGAGATGCCTTGCATGGCTACATCAATGGAATTCGAGAGGGAGGTGTCAAAGCGGACAGCAGACATGTATAAAGGTCAAATGGCCCTGCAGAATGTCGAATGTGGGGGCCTGTGTCGCGAGATTGATAACAGAGATGGTGCCATGATCGGCACTGAAGTGGGTAGGGTAACCATCATTGAGGAGACACAAATCGAAGTTGGTCGGTTAGGATACTCTGAGCCTTTGATGTAACACTCCCCCACAGTAGATGGTGGGCACTGAAATCCTCTAGGAGGAGAAACGGGGGCGGGAGTTGCTGAAGTAAGGTAGATAGTGCAACATAAGCAAGTGGCCTACCTGGAGGAAGGTAGACATTGCAAATGGTGATTGCCGGAGTCATTTGCACTCTTAACCACAATCACTTCCAAGGTGGTACGCAGGGGGATCCAGTCACTAAGGACATCAGAGTGAACCAAAGTGCAGACCCCACCAGATGCTATCCCAGGGCCAGCACAGCTCCGACAGAACGCCCAATAATCACGTAAAATGGGAGAGTGGTAATCATGGAAATCTGTTTCTTGGAGGATGCAGAATAAGAGGAGACAAAATGTTGTATTCCGGTAGGTGACGATAGTAGCCATTGCAGTTCCACTGGATGATCGTGTGGCATGAGTCCAAGGTAGGCATGAAGGAGCCAAGGAGGAGGTCAGGTCACTTGGTCAGTAGTTATCACTGACAAGGATGGGGGTGATATCCATAAGATGTCAGACTCAGGTTGCGAGAGGGGAGTTGGCACCTCTGGGGGTACTGGAGACACCTTCTCTTGGGATTTACATTTCTTCTTCTTCTTCTTCTTCTCTTTCTGAGGTGGAGGAGGACCAGGACACTGGGGGAGTACAGGCATCTGCAAGATTGGGAACCGAAGGAGAGCAGGCGACCTTGGGGCCCTCAGATGGTGTGCCTCGTGGCCAAGTAGTGGTAACAGTCTTCTGGCCTGAGAGACACTGGGGAGAGGGTTCCCGGGAGGGAGCCTGATCACCGGTAGATGCCGAAGAAGGGGGGGACTTCTCTGGATGTGGTGGGGGGGCGACTCCCTGACAGGACGACATGGGAATGGCAAGGGAGATGGAGGGGAGAGTGGGGTGGGGCTGGGCTAAGGACAAGGGATGAGGAGGAGGAAGGGAAGTAACAGATGCAAAATTGAAGATAATGACACCAGATGGAGTCTCTCATACTTTTGGCAAGCCTCAGTGTAAGACAGGCGATCCAGGGACTTATATTCTTGTATCTTCTCTTCTCTCTTGTAAGCCGAGCAATCCAGTGAGTGAGGGGAGTGGCGGTCAGCACAATTAACACACACAGGTGGCAGAACACAAGGGGTTCCCTCACGGATGGGGTGGCCACAGTCACCACACAAAGTGTCCGCCGTACAATGGGAAGACATATGTCCAAAACTCAAGCACCGCATAGGTGGAGGGAATTACAGTTTCACGTCACATCTGTAGCACATAACCTTGACCTTCTCTGGGAGGCTAACCTGTGCACTTGTCTTTGCGACCCTTCTGCACATGTCAAACAAAATGAACGCCACATCACTCCAGATTAGCCTGGAGTTCCTCATCAGTTTGCAGGATGAGGTCCCTATGAAAAATTACTCCCTGGACCATAGTCAAGAGATTGGTGAGTAGTGACAGACACTGGGACGTTGCCAAGACGATCACAGGCACAAAGAGCTGCGGATTGGGTGGCAGAAGAAGCTTTGATCAACAGGGAGCCCGACCGCATCTTACTAATAGACTCCAATTAACCAAACTTGTCCTCGATAGTTTCTACAAAAAACAATGGCTTTGTGATGGTGAATGTGTTCCCATCTGTCCTAGTACAGACTGCGAGCCTCTCCCTCCTCCCATGGGGTAGCCAGGAAAGGGAAGGCTGCTGGGTCATACGAGACAGCATTTAAGGATCCTTCACCATTCGAAGAGACTGCTGTGTGAGAACTGCCAGATTTTTGTAGCTTGATATGTTTCATGTGCCATGCATCTGCCATGATACCACCCTCTCCAACCAGGGGCTCTCCCCATGGGCACCACCCAGTCACAGCAAGGGCCATCTGGCACGGTGGCTGTTGCCGGGAGTTGTGATGCTCCAAGAAGACAAACAACCACTCCTTGGCATACACGGGGAGGGAATAGTTCAGGTATCAGTAGTGTGATAACTGTGTTGTCAGGGGGTGCAGCCATATGGGTACATAACAGCCCCACCACACGGACTGGCTACATGTGCTGGTGACTTAGCAGGATGGAAGGGGGCTACAGTGGGGAAGGGAGAGGGGAGAGGAATCCACACCATAGATGCTAGGGAGGGAGTTCTTCCCCATATGGCTCACGCTAAAAACAGGAAATTTTGAAGTGGAGGTCAACGCTCAAGTGGGGACCAAAATGCCAAAAAGGGTGAAAGAACTGGCAAAAGGAACAAAATTGCAACCAATACAGGAAACCAGGGGAAGAGCCAGGTCGACATAAAGCAGAACACCAAGAGGGGGAAAGGAGGTGGCAATGGGGGAGAAGCAGGGATAGAGAGGGAGCGGGCAGAGAGAAGGAAAAGCAGCTAGGGAATGAAAAATGAGCTGCAATAGCTCGGGCCCCATGTGCGCCATGCACTAACTCACAAAAGAACCTTGAGACCCTTGGGGGGGGATTACTAAATTAAAATCAGAATTGCCACAATCTGAAGGGGTAAGCCTTGTTTATACTGTGACTGTTCAAGCTTTCCCAGTGGCTATGTTGTAAATAGTCTTCAGGGGTTTGCCGCCAGATGACGCTGTGCAAATTCCGCAATATTTCCTCGACCTAGCCACCAGCAAGGTTCAACAACCTGAAGATGTCCGACACTTGCTCCAAGGAAATATTGTGTAATTTGTGTAATCATCATCATCATCATCATCATCATCAGGTGGCAAACCTTTGAGGACTATTTACAGTTTGTTAATACTGTTCATTCTAAAAGAAAAACAAAAATATACCTTTTTGTAATTTTACTCATATCTATATAAACTTGCACTATCTCTCTGTAGATATTGTTGTTAAACTAAATTATGAGACTGTTTTATGTCTTAAGATTTTAAAATTAATTATTGCTCTTGTCTCACAGACTTCTGAACTGAATTGCACAATGGAAAGCGCAGTTCGAGCAAGATACATTGTTGCACTGAAAATTGCAAAAGGTGGAAGACCTTCTACAAATGGTCAATTTGTAGGAGTGTTCTGCAGGGTGTCTGGAGGCAATAATGCCCATCCGTGGTGGACCAATTTGAGGTCTTAAGCTTTTCTGAACATACCATTTCTCGAACAGTGCAGAATTAAAGGAACAGTTACACAATAAATGTCGTAACTTCGTTAAGTACTCTATTGCCCTCGAGAGAGCACTGTCAATCACAGCATAGCTCAACTAAGCTCAACTTGCAATTTTCTTAAGGGGTGTCACAAAATAACTCACAGTTACTGAGGAACTGTTGGAGGTTATTTCTTTGAAAAGTACCACAACCAGGGAAGATATTATTCTAACTGTAGAGCTGGTTTTTAACAATATGCAGTTGTTACTCGAGCACCTATGCAGTATTGCAACTGATGAGGCCCTTGCACTGCAATGTTGTCAGAAGGGATTGGTTTTGTAAGGCATACGAAAAAAATTTTTGACAATCCATTGCCTTTCACATCAAGAAGAGCAATGTGCCAAATTTTTCCACAAGTTCATGTCCATCAAGGATAACGTTGCAAAAATTGACAATTTTTGTAGAAAGCAAGACTTGAATCACCAGGAATTTAAAGGATTTTTGGAGGATGTTTAATAAATTCACAAAGAAATTCCTTTTTACAGTAGTGCATGATTGTTAAGTTGCTCAAAAGCCTCAATCTTTTTTGGATTGAGACAAGAAACTGCTCTGTTCACTGATATAAAAGGTTCTTCACAATCAGACTTGGATTTTAAGCAATGGATTGCTGATCTCGCTTTCATCAAAGACATCATGTGGTATTTACTTGATTTAAATATATCATCGAAAAGTAAATTAATCACCATATGTAATCGTATTGCAAGTTTCAAATTGCAGCTTTTGCTTTTAAAAGTCGGCTTCAAGGAGGAAATTTGGACAATTTTCCCCTGTCTAAAATCCTTGAATTTAGGTATTTATGAACACATCAGAGAGTACACAAAAGCATCAGTCACTGCATAAAGAATTTGAAGAAATAAAACAAATAAAACCTGTACTCGAAGTTTTTATGACATCTTTTTCGGTGCACCCAGAGGATGCCCCATTAAATCTCCAGGTTGACCTGATAAAAGTACAGTGAGATTCAATTTTGACAGACACTATTACCATTACAATGGTGATTTGATTTTGTTTTATAAATGTGTTATTCAACATGAATTCCTGAGTATTCATATCCTTGCCCTGAAATGTGTCGCTATGTTTGGAACAACATTCGTTTGTTAACAAATGTTTTCAATTATGAATATTAACAAAATAAAAATGAGGTCAAGTTTGCCTGATGCTTCGTTGAAATCTATACTTCGAATCGCAACTGCCAAAATGATTGTTCTAAATATCGGAAAATTAGTGGCTTCAAAGCGATGCCAAAGATAAACTACTAAGAATGTTGTAAATTAGTGCAAAATAAGAAGTGCATTGGAAGTGTTCTTTCCGTCTGTACACAAAATTGGCATTATTATTATTATTATTATTATTATTCGTTTTAATACCGATATGCCGCCTGATGCATGCTGATTTGCCCATTTCCATTTACCAAACAACAACATGACTGACCTCTATAAGTGCTGCCACAACATGTTCTCTCCTACCACTGCCACAACAGTGCTCTGTCTGCCTCCCTCAATTTCTCCCACCCCATCAGTGCTACAGCAGAGCACCGGTGTTTTTGCCACTGCTGGCCGGTGCTCGCGAAGTACCTGAAGTTGGAGTGACCTGTTCTAGACTCAACTTGAGGAGGACTGGATTTTATTTTTTACTGATCAGGAGTGATTAATTATGGCAGATACATAATTTTGTCTGAGTAACAAAGTACAAAAGAGAGTTGGTCATTTGTTTTCATGGCTCCTCCTCACCTGCTTCCCCATCTTCCACAGGTCCTGCCAATATTTTTTTGGATATTATTGTGGAAATTAGCAGCTCAGCCGAAGTTACAAAAGAGGATCTAAAATGCCTACAGCCACCAATCGTGGATGCAGATGACTACAACTGCAAGGTTGCAGCTGCATCAACATGCAGTTTGGTGAGTGTCATCTTTTTCTTTATGTTTTTGTTTGACTGAAATTATCAATGAGAGTCAATGGATCTTTTGCCAAATGTGTAATTGTATTGGTAAGTTCAGTATGTGATGAGTAGCTGGAGACAGTGTTCTGTGGGGACACAAATAATACTGTTAGTTTGCAATACGTTTTATCACGAGCAAGAGGTGTGACTCATTGTCTAGGAGTGTGTCAGGTGTTAACCACATGTAGTGATTTAGGAAATGAAGTCTAGTTCTGTCAAGGAATATTCATTGTTTTCAGTGTGCAAAGTAGAAATTATGAGCAGGCGCTCAGGCGGAGTAGTTGATTTACAGTAAGAGGTACTGTAATAGTGTTACAGCTAAGTGTCCTTCACATTGATTTTGTTTTGCTGTTTGTTGTGATTAGTCAACAGAGTTTTCCCAGTGCCACAATCTTGAGAATTGTAGGAAATTTGTGTTAGATTGTGCTGTTTGTCAAGGGCAGTGGTGTTGAGCATGGAGTACAGCTCAGTATGTATTCACACAAAGTACAGAGGACAGCTGGGATCGTAGCATACTTAAGTATCCTTGTCGTTTGAGTTTGTGTACTTGACAACGGGTAAACATGTTGTGGACAGTATCACGGGGAGTAGGGTTTTCAGTACGACATGTGTCTACCAAGGAGGTATCAAAAATTGTAGCAGGCACAGTTGATGCTATTAGCATCCAACCTAACCTGTTGGTCCATCATCACAACAGATCTATCTGTAAACACAGCCAAGATTTATTATTCCATTAATATTTCACAAACACAGGAAATGAAGGAAGGACTATATATGCAACATAAAGAATTTGTATTTTCCAACATATAGCCATTATCTAGTTAAAAGCTTGCCATAGGCCAATGGTTGGCAAACTGCAGCTTGCACATATGGCTCTTTGGTCCTTTGACTGTGGCTCTTCCACAAAATACCATGTGCGGTAACGCACATACATTTCCAGAAAGATAAAATGTTAATGTGTATGTTCAATTCTTATTTTTGCATTGTGTTCCTGACACATAATCAGTTGAAAAAACTAGTGTTTGCTGTTATATCCTTATTCGGGTCTACATATTCATGTAGACAATCATTTTCAAACATTAACCACTTCAAGAGGAATTGAGAAGTTGTCTTATTCATGAGAACACTAAATCCCACCTAAATTTGACTTAGCCAAACTTTTCAAGGAGATGCAAACCATTGTTAACACTCATGTTTATCAGTCATTATTATGATTTAATTTTATAAATATCTTACTGTTTAATTTTACCCATAAATGAAATTGTTATTAAGTATGGTATCAAGTTCCGCTCTACGTACCTTTAGCTCAACTAAGACTTAAAATTTTAAGTCAAGATTAGCACGTCAGTCTTAGGGAGTGTTGTGAAGTGGAAAATGTAGTGTCAAGTATCGTGAAATGAATGTTGAGCTGGTTGGAGAACGAAATGAGAGAGATGAAACAAGTTTACAAAATGATTGTGAATGGAGAAGTTGGACAGGGTCAACATCAGCAAAGGTAACTCTGCCAGACTGAGGACTTTTTAGCAAAGGCCAGCATAGGAGTACCCTAGTTAATCTGTAACTTATACAGTTACAGATTAAAAATTGTGGCTCTCAAAAGAAATTTCTATGGCTGTATGTTCAGATTTGGCTCTGTTGATTAACAATTTTGCTGACCACTACTGTAGACCATCCCACACACTCTTCTCATTGGCTGCCTCCCACTAGGCACAACAAAACACAGCCCACATCTGCTCGATACCTTGGGCAAGCACAGCAGATCAATGTTGTCTACAAAGTTTCACCAGATCAGTCAATGAAATAGGAAGCTTCGAGATAAAAACTGGTCACTCTTTCAACTGCCCATAAACAGAGGTAGTGTGTGTTTCCAACAATTATAATTAAAGTATATCATAATTTGAAATCATATGCTGAAGAGCGAAGACTGCTGTCAAGGTAACAAAATAAAAAAAAAGTACACTATCACCCAGTTATCAAAAACAGTTGTAAGAAATGTTCGAAATGAATTAAAAGTAGCATCAAATATTATGACAACCAAGACAATGTACTTTACATGACTAAAGTCTAATAGCTTACCTCCAACCAAAAGGTATATCGGTATGTATTCTCCTTGTGGACAGTCGTACAAGTATATTGAACCAATAACAATCATGCAGATTGGAATGACAATTGTTACTCCCAAAATTATAGTGCAACCAACTGCAAAGAAAACATTTATGATTCAATGTAAATGATTACTTTTAGGACATGTTCCCATCATAATAAGGAATGAAAAAATATATTAATGCAAAGGTTATGAAACTCACTTGTGCCCAGTAGAAGCAGAACAACATTCTTCAAGAAATCTAACATTCCTTTTGAAGTTTTATGAGCTTCTCGCACTCTGCCAAACAAAGAATCGTAAGACGGAGGTGGTGCTGCAAAGAAAAAAGTAAAAGATGTCTATCATGTACTGCTACCAATGTCAGACACAAAAAAACTGCCTATCACCTACAGAAGACGAACTGCACTGTAGCTCACATCATCCTAACATTTCTTTATCTGTGTGTAAAAAAAATGTGAGAAAATTAGTATTGTTGTAGGAATGGTAGTAAGGATAAAAATAAATTGTTCAAAATACAGATTAACAGAAAAATACAACAGTTATGAGTAACACAATGTAAAAATCAAGCACAATAGTTTAAGTTCCTTGTACAGAAGGCACACAATGTTGTGAAGATTACTGCTCACATTAACTTTTAATGAAGACGTTCCTGGTTTCTGAACTTCTTGTGCTGAACTGGGCTGTATAACTGCTAGGTTTCAAAGCACTGCCATGGGAAGCAATACATAATATTTCTGTTAACACACTCAATGGGGGGAAAAAAACAAAAACCGCTCACCAAGAAGGAATTATCCAAATAGGACGGAAATCTGTAGGTGTGATGTGCATGCACAGATAAATAATAATTACGATTTCAGAAAATTTTTATGACTTATTCAATACAAGGAACTTCACAAATTGAGCAAATCGATAACAAGATAGTTCGCCTCCGGCCCTTGTGCAAGCAGTTATTCGGCTTGGCTTCGGTTGATACATTTGTTTGATATCTACTGAGGGATATCCTGCCAAACTGTGTTCAAATGCCACATTAGATCGTCAGAATCACAGGCTGGTTGGAGACCTCTGCCCATAATGCTCCAGACATTCTTAACTGGGGAGAGATCTGGAGACCTCGTTAGCCAAGACAGGATTTGGCAAGTATGAAGACAAGCAGCAGAAATTCTTGCCGTGTGCAAGTGGGCATTATCTTGCTGAAATGTAATCCCAGGGTGAGAATCGGGAGTGATGGTCTGGGGTCTATTTCATTTGACAGCAAGACCTCTTTGGTTACCATCTGCTGCACCCTTACAGCACAGTAGTATGCTGCTAATATTCTATTCTGTTTTCTTGCCCTTCATGGCAAAACATCTTGGGCTTACATTTCAGCAAGATAATGCCCACCCGCATAGGATGAAGAGTTTCAACTGCTTGTCTTCGTGCTTGCTAAACCCTACTTTGGCCACCAAGGTTGCCAGATCTCTCCCTAATTAAGAATGTTTAGAGCACTATGGGCAGGGCTCTCTAATCGGCTCAGGATTTTGACGATCTAACATGCCAACTGCATAGAAACTGGCACGATAACCCTCAGGAGGACATCCAACAACTATCAGTCAATGCCCAGCTGAATAATTGCTTGCTTATGGGCCAGAGGTGAACCAACACATTATTGACTTGTTCAATTTGTGAGGCACTTTCTCTTTAATAAATCATCCATTTTTTATGATATAGTAATCACTTTTTTGTCTGTAGATGTACATCACTTCTACCAATTTCTGTCCCATTTGGATAACTCCTTTGTGGTGCGTTGGTTTTTTTGTCTTTGAGTGTACAAAACGTTGGGTAAAATGTACATTTTCATTTTTATTACTGTAGAAATGGACTACCTTGAAAGACCATGTAGAACACCTTGGCAAGACCACACAAGAAATACAATGATTGGGAAATGACCCAGGTGCAAGATAGGATCACAGATAGAATGGAAGAACAGCAACTTGTCTAGTATGGACATACAATGCGAATGATAGGTGACAATGCCTGAAGGTCTTTATGTACCATCTTCAGGGAAGAAGAAGAAGAAGAAGAAGGAGGAGGAGGAGTGGATGCCATAACTTTAGGGGAGGGACTTTCATATAGAACAGTTATCAGAACAAAAGTATTGATTGTGGTTTATGTATCTGATATTGTCAAGTTTTTGGGAGCTATCTGAGAGATGGAAATTAATATACAGAATGGTATCTTGCTGAGCTGACAATGATCAGAAGAAGCAGGTTGGGGAACAATATTGAGGTCCTGGAGGAAAGTGCAGATGCAGTCCTTGCCATAGTTCCGAATCATGAAGATTTTACCAATGATTCTGAACTGGAGAGTAGGTTTAAAGTGTTAAGTCAATGTGTGGCATTCTTCTGGATGGCCAGTAAGGTTGACACGGAAATGTAACACACACAACACATGGCAGTTCCATAGATTTGTTTGTAGATTTAGCCTTCCAAGTATAAAGATGGATCACAATGCCATTGTCTAAATCAGTTAGAAAGGAGGTAAGAGGCAAAATGTTGGGTGTTTTTTTTTTTTTTTTTGGAGGGGGGTGAGGGAGGGGTGTCTGTACCACGGTGGTGCTGTGAAAGACGTTCTATGGCAAAAAGCCAAGGCTTGATTTTGATGTACAAGGACAACACAGCATCCACAGTGAAAAGTTTGCAGGTAACATGTCCCAAAATATGGAAGGGCAATGGATGACTTGATTATTGTCTGGACTGTAGGTGTAATCAACTTGGGATCTGGTCAATAGAGGATCTTTTTGTGGGAACAATGGAACTAGCCACACTGGGGTGTTTTAAGTAGACCTGTGGAGTTGAGATTTCATAGCAAGTTCAAGGAGAATATATTATCTACATTTATCATAAATTAACTCTGTTTTCAAGTTGCTAATAACTGTAACCAACCTCAAAAAGTTTTAGGAAATTAGTAATTTTTAGTGTAGGTTTTTTCTGTTGTCTTAACAGAAATATCATTTTGTGTTTCTGCTTCAATTCCTACAGGGACTTTTTTAGCTCAGTAGGTATAAAAGATAATCAGTAGGTTTAGTTTAAAGTTATTTGTTCACTGTCCTGAAACACACTACAACAGCCACACTGCTGACCCACTGTGAATGCTGTTCTCAAAGACAGGACAAATTGGATGACGTTCATAAGCAGCTGGAAATCACACTGACTACTGTCAAACGATTGGCAGCTGCTGCGAATTGGTGTGTTGGAAGAGCTCCCGAGAGTCATGTACCAGTGAGATGGTACCAAAGTTACCTCAAGTGCGAGTGGTATTTCAATGGTAGATCTGGATGTACTGTACAGTGTGGACGCAGACCAGGATGGACTCAGGGTGTTATACTGACCCCCTAGCTATCAAGCTCTAGCTGCCATCTTTCACTAAAACAGAATGTAAGCCAGAGAAACTCACTTCACCTGTTTTGTCCAGAGTCAAGAGGCAGCAAACACAAAAGAGTAGGGGGTCTACTAATGTTGGCAGTTCAAATGTATGGCGAATGATGGTACCCCTTACGGAAATAGCAGCAAGGGACAGGAAAGGGCACCACGTGCATTCAATGTGTGTGCCTGGGCACCTCAATCAACTTGTTGAAGAGGCTATTCCTGGAGCCACTAAGGGAACAAGGTACAAGCAGCTGCAGACTGTGGTGCACACTGAAACAAATGATGCCTGTCATCCGGGCTCTGAGGTCATAATTTGATCGTTCCAATGACTGGCAGTAGGTTGAGAAGACCAGCCTTGTGCATGGAGTTTCAACTCAGCCCACAATTTGCAACACTGTCCCCAGAACTGAATGTGGCCACTTGGTTCTGAGTTAAGTGGAAGGACTGAACCAGACACAAGCTAGGCTGTGACTTCCTGGACTTGCACCATAGGGTTGGGAACAGTAGTGTGGCTCTATATGGGTTAGGTGTGCAGTACACTTCCAAGGCTGCTACCCAGGTAGCTGATTGTGTGGGATGCACACAACATTTTCTTAGGTTAGATGATTCTCCATCCATTCCAGACAATAGCTGTAGGAAACCCAGAAGTATCTGTGTAAGTTCAAAAGAAATGCCTCCCACATGTGAGAGTATTAAAATCTTAATAGTAAATTGCCAAAGCATTTGCGACAAATTCTAATGGTAAACTACCGAAGCATTCACATCGAAGTGCCAGAGTTGGTAGCATTCATGAAAAGCAGTGAAGCTCACATACTACTAGGTACAGAAAGCTCATTGAACCTGAAATTGATAGCAGTGAGATTTTTGGGGAAAATTTGAGTGTACATCCAAAGGATATTTGTCACTGTAAACAAGAAACCTAAATGCACAGTGATAGAAACTGAAGCTGCATGTAAATACTGTTCAGTATGAAGATGGGGTATAGAATGGGAACAGGGTTCTTCTACAACTCACCAGGCTCATATTCTGATGTAACAAAAAACTTTAAGAGAAAATCACTGTTCACTTGATCGTACATTCCCTAATAATACTGTAATCACTGGCAGAGACTTTAATCAATCAACAATCAATTGGGAAAATTACAGTTTTCTTAGTGGTGGGCATAAGACATCCTGTGAAACATTACTAAATGCCATCTCTGAAAACTACTTAGAACAGATAGTTTGGAACCCTGCTCATGTCAGAAATATATTGGATCTAAATGGCAACAAAGAGACCTGATCCCTTTGAGGATGTCCACATCAAAACTTATCACTGAACATGACGTGCTTGTGGCAATGATTATTACCGAAGTACGAGGCGTGTTTTTTAAGTGAGATCTGTTTGAACATAAGTACACAACAAAAGGTTATTTCAAAAAAGTAAATTTATTTTCAGAAAGTACATATTTCACCCTATTTTTTTGACATAGTTGCCAAGTTTGTTCAAACAAGTACCATACCTCACAACCAATTTTAAAATACCCTCTTCATAAAAACTTGCCGCCTACTCCGATAACCAAGAGTTCACTGCCATTTTCACATCATCGTGATCATTGTAAGAAATGCCACTGAGGTGGTGTTTGAGGTGGAGGAACAGATGGTAATCGCTCGGCGCAAGATCAGGACTGTAGGGTGGGTGGTCTAAAACTTCCCAGCCAAAACTGTCCAACAAATTGCGGGTCTGACCTGCAGTATGAGGTTTTGCATTGTCATGGAGAAGGACAATTCCTTTTGTCAGCATGCCGCGTCTTTTGTTTTTAATCACTATGCATAACTTTCTCAGGGTTTGGCAGTACGCTTCAGCATTGATAGTGGTTCCTCGTAGCATGATGTCGACCAACAAAATACCATGCCTATTTCAAAACACCAATGCCATGATTTTGCACTGGGACAGGCTGTTTGGCCTTCACCTTTACAGGTGAGTGTGTGTGTCTCCATTCCATGATCTGTTGCTTCGATTCGAGCGTGACATGCGAAACCCATGTTTCGCCTCAAGTTATGATCTGACTCAATAAGCTGTCACGTTCTTCATCGCACACTCAAATGGTTGGTTGGTTGATTGGGGTTAAAGGGACCAAACAGCAAGGTCATCAGTCCCTTGTTTCAAATGTGGCCCATTCAGATAGTGTGACATCTCAGAAAAGTCAGAACGATAAAAGGGAAAAGGCTAAAAAAACGTAAAAGTGCAGTCATTTCATCAATGGTAAAAACAAAATTAGGTAAGTCAGCAAGAAAGCGACCCCAACGCTATGCTAGAGGCAGGAAATATCCCACCTCTGAAGCAATAGAGGCAAGACCACCTGCGACTTAAAAACATTCAACCGCTAGAATGTAGAAGTGCGTATGGGAAAAGGAGACAAACCAATCCTAAAAAGTGATAAAAACAGAGTCAAAGGGGAAGAAAAGAGGATCTCGGCCAGGGAGGGGAGTCGGCAAACTCCAAACACAGCTTACAGTGGGAGATACCCCAACACTCATCGCCCTGTCCCAACACCAAATGAGATTAAAAATCTTAAAACTGAGAATAAACTGAGACCATCTGGGAATCATCAGCCAACATCAAAGGTAAAGTGCAGGGGATTCTGTACTTAGCACGCAGAGCCAAAAGAAGGGGGCATTCAACCAAAATGTGGGCTACTGACTGGAAGGTTCCACAACCACAAAGTGGGGGTGGCTCATCACGCAAAAGAAAACCATGGGTCAGCCTGGTATGGCCAATGCGGAGACGACACAGTGTGGTCGAGTCCTTTCGGGAGAAATGAAAGGAAGAATGCCACGGGCCTGGTGTCAGCTTAATCGCATGAAGTTTATTAGACATGGGAGTAGCCTCCCAAGAGTTGGCCCATGACTGTGCGAAGTGGGATTTGATGTGAAGCCCTAAATCCGCTGCAGGAGGGGTTACAGAGAAGGAGGGGTAAGTGACTGCTCCCCCAGCCAAACGATCAGCAAGCTCATTACCTGGGATATCCACATGGCCAGGCACCCAAAGGAAGTCAACGGAACAAGCAGCATGGTGAAGATCAGCAAAATGGTCATGGATGACAGAGACCAAGGGATGGCGCGAAAAACACCGGCCAATAGCCAGAAGGCCACTCATTGAGTCCGTACATAACAAAACGTAGTTGTGTTGGGACTGTTTAATAAAGGTAAGGGCCTGGGAAATTGCCATCAATTCTGCAGTAAACACCCCACATGCAGGTGGCAGCAGATGATTTTCCGTTCCAACAGAGGACATGAAGCAATACCCCATATGATCAGCAGATTTAGAGCCATCAGTGTAAAAAACAACAGCATCCTGAAACTCTCATAAAATTTGGCGGAAAAAGGAACGGAACACCATCGGGAGGATGGAATCTTTCGGACCTCGGCAGGGATCCATCCGAATTTGAGGCCACAGAACTAACCAAGAGGGGGTGGAGGGGAGGTAGCGAGGAACACAGGACAAAGAAGGAAGCTGAAAATCACGGCAAAGAGACGCAAGGCGGAGCCCAACTGGTAAACCCGCCCGAGGGTGGGAATCGGGTGGGCGACGTCCATGGTCTGGGAACAGGATAGAATAGGAAGGATGAGTGGGAGAGGAACGGATAGCGAGTGCATAAGACACCAGAAGCCGGGACCGCCGAACAGAAAGGGGGGAGGGGGGGGGGGGATCCCAGCTTCAACCAGGTGAAAGATGGAGGAGGAGGGAATGGTCCGCACCCCAAGAGGAGTGGGCAAGGAAGCGAAGGACATTGAGTTTACGGAAACATCCTACCTTCAGAAGTCTGATATAGGGGAGCCAAGTGAGCTTGTTGTCGAAAAGAAGACCCAGGAAACGAAACTGTGGGACCACAGGCAATCGTTGTGCATCGAGATAGAGCTCTGGATCAGGGTGGATCGTAGTACGGTGACAGAAGTGGACCACCCACAATTTTAGAGGAGAGAACTGAAACCTGTGTGAGAGGGTCCATGCAGAGGCACGCTATATATCTCCCTGGAGCTGTCACTCTGCTGAGGCCATCGAAGTGGTACTAACCCAAAAGCAGAAATCATCCACATACACAACAGGGGCGACCAAAGGACCAGCAGAGGCCACAAGTCCATTGATAGCAATGAGGAAAAGAAGTACACTCAATACAGAACCCTGTGGGATGCCCATCTCCTGGGTCCGTGGAGAACTAAAAACAGTACCCACCTGAACCCAGAACGGCCGATGGAACAGGAACAGGCAGATAAAAATCTGGAGGGGGCCCTGGAGATCCCTCTGATGAAGTGTAAGAAAGATGTGATGGCGCCAAGCCATGTCATAGGCCTTGCGAAGGTCAAAAAATACTGCAACCAAATTGCGGTGCTGGGAAAAAGCCTGCCGAACTGCGGATTCCAAGCGAAGTAAATGATTGATCGGAGACAGTCCCTCTCGGAAGCCACACTGGTAAGGGGACAATAGATCCCGAGATTCGAGGATCCAATTGAGCCAGCGGGCTACCATCCGGTCAAGTAACTTGCAAACAACATATGTCAGACTAATTGGCCGATAGCTTTCAACAAATAGGGGGTTACCAGGCTTAAGGACAGGAACCACGATGCTATCCCTCCACTGAGAAGGGAAGTCACCCTGGAGCCAAATACGGTTAAACACCCGGAGGAGATGTTGCCATTGTGGAGCACTGGGATGCTGATGCAGTTGCTTATGAATGGAGTATGGGCCAGGGGCCATACCATGGGAAGAAGAAAGTGTGGAAAGAAATTCCCATACAGTAAAAGGTTCGTTGTAAGATTCTGACTGACAAGGGGTAGAACATAAGACAGAAGCTTCGGCCCGCTGTTTCCAGTGAAGGAAAGCAGCTGGATAGGAGGCTGATGCTGATGCCATTGCAAAATAGGTCGCGAGATGATCCGCAAGAATCAAAGGGTCTGTAGAGAGGCCATCTGGGAGGTGAAGGCCTGGGAGGGTGGACTGCCAATGGGAGCCTTGGAGACAGCGAAGTGTAGCCCATACCCGTGACATAGGGACAGTAGAACCGAGGGAAGAAACAAAGTGTTCCCAACATATACGTTTGCTCTGTTTGATTAAATAACGGGCTTTAGTGTGAAGGCATTTAAAGGTAATAAGATTGGCAACGGATGGGTGCCTCTTTAAGTGTTGCAAAGCTCGACGGCGATCACGGATGGCAATGGCAATGGCCGTACTCCACCAAGGGACTTGCCGGCAGTGAAATGTCCAGATGAGCATGGTACAGCAAGGCTAGCAGCGCGAACAATTGTGTCAGACACATCACGTAGGACGGCTTAAATACAACCCAACAAAGAGGGAGAAAATGCGACCTGTGCAGTGTATAGAGGCCAATCGGCATGTTGGAAAGACCAATGAGGTAACCTGTCCATCGGGGAACGGGAAGGGAGCGAGAGAATCAACAGGAAATGGTCACTATCACAGAGGTCGTCGTGTGGTGACCAGTGTAATGAAGGGAGGAGGGAGGGAGAAGAAAAAGAAAGATCCATGGCAGAAAAGGTACCATGACCAGCACTGAAATGAGTAGGGGAGCCATCATTAAGAAGGCACAAGTTGTGGTCTGTAATAAACTGTTCTATGAGAAGACCTCGTCTAGATGGAAATGCACTGCCCCACAAGGGATGATGAGCATTAAAATCCCCAAGGAGGAGGAAGGGAGGAGGAAGTTGCTGAAGAAGGGCAGTTAAGGCAGCAGGTGTAAGAGTCCTGTCAGGAGGGAGAAAGATTGCAAACCGTGACCTCAGAGTCCAGGTGGACCCTAACAGCAACCGCTTCTAATGAAGTTAGAAGAGGAATGCACATGCTAGCAACGTCTGTATGGACCAACGTACAAACGCCGCCAGAAGCTCGCAGGGGGCCGACCCGATTTCGACAGAAAACACGGAACCCACAGAGGGTCGGTGAGTGATCATTAGTAAAATGAAATTCCTGTAGAACCATACAAGCTGCAGAGTAAGACAAAATAGGGGATTTCAATTCCGGAAGGTGACGGTAATATCCATTACAATTCCAGTGGATAACCACAGAACGACGATTCAAATAGCAGTTGAACAGGCTAAAGCCAGTCATACCACCAGGTCGCCACCCGTCACCGACAAGGAGGGGGCGACATCCATGAACAACAGGTCAGAATCTGGTTGTGAAGCCGGGGATGGGACCTCTGGTGACACCAGAGGTTCCTTATCCTGGAACTTGTGTTTCTTCTTCTTTCCTGTTTGAGATCGAGGAGGGCTGTGTGGCATAAAGGAGCCAGCCGCAGCAAGATCGAGAACAGAAAGAGATCGGGCGAGGTGGGGGCCGAAAGACCGTGGTTCTCGTGGTCGTCGCGTGGCAGCAGACCTTGTGCCGGGAAGAGGTATCCCGGGAGGGACGCCCTTGACCAGCAGGGGAGGGGGAGCAGCACCTGGAGGAGAAGGTGTGGGAGTCACAGGGGAGGGGGGGAGGAGAGGGGCCCGGGACTGGGGGGAGGACGGGGGAGGACGGGGTGAAGATGTAACTAAAGCACAACTAGACGTCATGGACACAGGGTGAAGACGTGCATACTTCTTACAAGCCTCAGTGTAGGTTAGACGATCAAGGGACTTATACTCCTGTATTTTCTTTTCCTTCTTATATACTGGGCAATCTGGTGAACATGGAGAATGATTGCCATGACAATTTACACACACAGGAGGGGGAACACTGGAACTCTCCTCATGGAGTGGACATCCACAGTCACCACAGAGAGGTGCCTGCGAACAGTGGGAAGACATGTCCAAAACGCAAGCACTTAAAACACCTCATAGGAGGTGGGATGTACGACTTCACATCACATCAACAAACCATAATCTTTACTTTCTCAGGAAGGGTATCCCCTTCAAAGACCAGGATAAAGGCACCATTATCAATGTGACTGTCCTTCAGACCCTTCTGAACTTGCCGAACAAAGTGAACACCTTGCTGTCCGAGATTCTCCCGAAGTTCCTCATCAGTTTGAAGGATGAGGTCCCTGGGAAAAATCACACCTTGAACCATATTTAGAGACTGGTGGGGGGTAATAGACACAGGAATTGTGCCAAGATGGTGACAGGCACGAAGGGCCGCAGACTGGGCAGCACTCAAATCTTTGGTTTTTGTGGTCCTCTGTTAGGAGTTTCGGGACCCAACGGGAGCACAGTATCCTAAACTGTAGGTGTTCAGAAACAATGTTGTAATGCACTGATCTTGACACGTCAGGAAATTTGTTTAAGAGACCTGTTATTATGAAGTGCCTATTCTCATGAATCCTCGCTTCAACTGAAGCCACCAAATCGTCTGTAATCAAAGAAGGGCGACTGGAGTGGTCCTCATCATTCACGTTGTTACAGCCATCTTTCAATTCTTGTACCTGCTTACATACTTAGCTTTCACTCATAACAGTATCACCGTACACTTTGCAAATCTGTTGAATTTCTGCAGCAGACAGGTTCCTTGCTGTCAAAAACGGTATCACTGAGTGAACCTCACATGCGCGGGCGAGTTGACAGCCTTCAACATTTTGAAAGCACAGAACAGAACTGTACAGGTTAGCTACAGAGCTGAAACTGAGCACAGTTGTTCCCAAGGCATGCCGGTACACGACGCACGTGCTCGTTGTGGTATGCGTGCGAACTACTAGTGTCTACAACAAAATGGACCTTACTTCAAAAAACACCCCTCATACAATGGGCAACTAATGCAGAAAGATATGTATGTTTAGTAAACTAGATAAAAAAAGCAGTAGTGTCATATCTCAATGAGGAACTTTAAACTTCCAGCACAGGGCAAGAGCATGTACAGGACTATGGGTCAAGTTTAAAAGAATAGTTGACCATGCTGTAGATAGATATGTACTCAGTGGAACAGTTCATAATTGGAGGGACCCTCCACGGTATATGCTCACTGTAAGGAAACTTCTACAGAAACAGACTGCTACATAATAGGTGTAAAACTAAGCACAGGACTATAGATACAGAGATGCTGAATGAAACGCATTTGGCTGTCAAGAGAGCAATGCATGAAGCCTTCAGTGACTAACACAGCAGACAACTGTCAAATGATATTTCACAAAACACAAAGAAATTTTAGTCATATGTAAAGGCTACTAGTGGCATCAAACTTAGTATCCAATCCCTAACTAATGGGACAGAACTGGATATTAGGGCAGCAAAGTGAAAGCTGAAATGCCAGACTCCATTTTCAAATATTCTTTTACAAAGGAAAACCCAGGAGAAGTGCCCCAATTTAATCCTTTTACCACTGAAGAGGTGAGCAAAATCAGTATTATTGTCAGTGGTGTAGAAAAACAGCTGAATCATTACAACTGAACAAAGCTCCAGATGGGATAGCTAACAGAAGTCTGAGTTAGCTCCTCTTTTAACTAGAATCTATCTGATTCCTCAAACAAAAAACCATGTTCAGTGGCAGGAAGAAAGCACAAGTAATGCCTCTCTGCAAGAAGGGTAGTAGAAGTGATCCACAAAACTACCATCCATTATCCTTGACAATGAATTATTGTAGAATCTTGGAACACATTCTGAGCTACAACATAATGAGGTATATTGAACAGAATGACCTCCTCCATGCCAGTCAGCACAGATTCCAAAAACATCAATCATGTGAAACCCAACTCACACTTTTCTAACATGACATACTGAAATCTTTGGATTAAGGCTGTCAAGTAGATGCAATATTTCTTGATTTCCGAAAAGCATTTGATTCAGTACCACACCTACACTTAACGCCAAAGTACATTCATATGGGGTATTAAGTGAAATCTGTAACTAGATTGAGGATTTTTTGGTAGGGAGGATACAGCATGTTACCTTGGCTGGAGAGTCATCATCAGATGAAGTAACTTCAGGTGTGCCCCAGGGAAGTGTGTTGATCATTGCTGTTTATGTTATATATTAAGGGCCTTGTGAACAATATTAACAGTAACCTCAGACTTTTTGCAGATGACACAGTTATCTATAATGAAGGACTGTCTGAAAGGAGCTGCGTAAATACCAAGTCAGATCTTGATAAGATTTCAAAGTGGCGCAAAGATTGGCGACTTGCTTTAAATGATCAAGAATGTAAAATTCTGAACTTCACAAAATGAAAACGGCGTCGAATGACTAATATCACAGTCACAGCTGGAATCTGCCAACTCACCCAAATACCTGGATGTAACACTTTGTAGGGATATAAAATGCAATGATCACATAGGCTCAGTTGTGGGTAAATCACGTGGGACACTTTGGTTTATTGATAGAATACTGAGGAAGTGCAATCAGTCTAAAAAAGAGATTGCTTACAACTCACTTGTGTGACCCATTCTAGAATATTGCTCAAGTGTGTGGGAATATCAACAATGTAGGAAATGAGATTGCTACTTACCTTCTTTACAGTAAGTAGTAATTGTTTTTCCTACATTGTTCATATACCTACCTGGAGTTTCAAGTGTTGGGAAGAATAGTATAGGGAATTATGAGGATCCAGGACCTCATCCCCAGGCGGCCGACCAACAGGAGGCCGGTCCCCTGCAGAGTGTACGTCTACGCTCCTCAAGACGAAAGTATAAGGAATAGGGAAAAAGCATCTCTTGCGAGTAGGTCTGAGCCAAACCCATGATGGACCGAAGTGTTGAGAAGCTGCTTCGCTGACAGAAGTTCCAAGAGCTTGGCGATGCCAAGATGGCTGAAATCAAAACTAAAAGATGAAACACACCTAGACTGACGACAGTAACGACAACAAGTACACTCAGTCCTACCACTCATCCAAAGCAGAAACAAGTGGAGATGAATAAATTAAACAGGACGGTGAGGAAGGTGAATTTCAAACTCTCCCGCCAAGGAAAACCAGCAAGAGAAAAAATTCTAGTGATGACAGTGCACCAAACAACCAGTTCAGGACTGCAGAGTAAACTGATTTGAACCACTTGCCAGAGCTGCATAACAGATCTTTGCAACCAGCACAGCTGAGGTAACATACCAACCTAACACATCAACCAAACCCCCATAAACAACAACGAGCATCCCACTGATCACAATACAATATCCAGGACCCTACCTGACATTAAATGCCACATTAAAAAAGCATTTGGATGGCCCAATCAAGGCAATCCACAAGGAAAAAACTATAAAGTACCACTTCGAAACCACCCTGGACTCCTTCAGACACCACAACATAACTTCATAAATCAACCACAGAATGAGCGTCACCCAAAGGTGGTCATAAATGGCCTACCTGAAGCAGCGACAGAGAATGAAGTATAGGAAGACCTCAGACTGCTGAACTTCCACCCTCGAGGCATACACCAGTACAAAACTAGGAACTCCTAAACAAAGGACCTACACTGACATGGTTGTATTCTATATCACTCTACCAAAGAAACTAGAAAATGAGGCTACCTACCTTGTCAGATATAAATTGACAACAAGGTGACTTGAGTCGTATAAACACCAAGACGTTTGACCACAGTACAAGAAATGCTTGGGATTTTTCCACACTGCAAACTACTGCAAAATGCCAGCCAGGTGTGTGTGATGTGGAGGTGACCACAGAGCAAGGGACGGCAAGCATCCAATAAATGCCCCCCCCCCCCTCCCTCCCACACTGTGTTAACTGCAACCAGGACAGCCACCCAACATCATTTAGGGGGTGCCGAGAGTTTCAGAAGGCCATCAGGGCAAAGCACACATAAAAGCCCCATACGACAGCACTAACAGCCCGAACAGCCCAACCAGGAATGAAGAGGACCATAATGCCCACACCAGCAAAAGCACTTTGAATAGGAAGACAAACCTGGGCCGACACCAGACAAAACAATGCCACCACCTCCAGAAACCAATCACAACAACCGATGAATACCAACCAACAAAACAGCAGGCTGCCAACCATAATCAACATCTTCAATCAAATCAAAACCATATAGGAGCACTTACAGTGAACCATCATCATCTCCACTGTCACCTAAACTGTTTACAACTTCACAACTGCCCCAGACCTCATGTCCCAAGTCATGTCAATCATCAGGGGAGAGATGAATTTCTTTGGCACCTCTTGGAAATTACGCCCACAAGAAGAACAAACCTCTGATTTTACAACTTCAACACTGCAGGGCTGAAGAACAAAAAGGACACCATCAATGCATTTGTGGAAAACCTAAAAACAGATGTACTATTCATGGCAGAAACTAGCCTACACCTCACTGAGATGTTCAACTTATGAAACAGGATATGCTACAGCATGGACTGTGCCATTTAACAGGCAGGAGGATCGGCCATCTTCCTATGGTCCCACATCATGCACAATCCCGAAGCTACATGGCCACAAAAGTCAGCACAGTGATGGTGCAAGGCAAAGTCACCCTGGTAGCGGCATACCTCAGCCCAAGCGCGGTCAAATGAAAATGACCTCTTACAAATTTTCAACAACCGTGAACGTATGTTACTCAGCAGGGACCTTAATGCAAAAAACGCAGCATGTGACTCACTTCGAAACAATGCTCGAGGAAATCACCTACATGACCTGGAAGGTAACCTGAATGTAGTAATCATGGCCCCAGAAAATATAACATATATCACATTCAATCACCAGCACCAACCCCAGATGAACTAGACATTTTCATACAAAAAAATCTGGACCCAGACCTCCACCTAAGAACACTTAGCAAATTAACTTCCAATCATCTCCCAATAGCTGGATATATCAGCAAATCAATCAAGCCACCACGACTGCACCACACCACAAGCACGGCTGGGAGCAAATCTAAAGGTGGCTTAACGACAACATCTGCCCAAACATAGACCTCAGTAATCACGAACGAATCTAAGAAGCCATAGGATCATTGACAGACAAATAAAATCCACCCACAGATGTGCATCTATGAAGGTGACGTTTCAAGACTCCAATTTCTACACACTTCCACTCGTAATCCAGGATCTCAAGTTCTTAAAAAAAATCAGAGCACGATACATATAGCTTCAAACTCATAACACAAAGCACAGAAGAGAAATGAATAGACTAACCAGAGAACTCCACCGCCAACTCCAGGAATGGAAAGCAGAAGTATGGGCGGACTGAATGACTGGACACGAGCTCAGAAATAGAGAGAGTGGAAACTAATTAAAAAACATCAGAGGTTCCAAACAAAGAAAATCGGCACATAGGGGCCACTGTCGTGTTGTCGTCCTGGAGAGGGATCAATCAACGTGCAATTGGCCGACATCTTCTCACAGCCATCTCTTCTCTATCATTCCCGACTGGTGTGCCGGCACTTTACTTTAGACCGTAACACTAGGAATACACTACAAACCTCTCCCATCCCCTATGTATTGCTCACACAGGGGTCTTGAGAACAAGACTAGACGAATTACGGCACACACAGAGGCAGTCAAATCACTCTTCCCATGCTGCATATGCGAATGGAACAGGATAAAACCATAGTGACCATGGCGCATACGTACCCTCAATCACCCAGTTCGCAGTGATTTGCAGAGTATGGATTTAGATGTAGATAAGGTGGGCATACTGGGTGATTGTCTGAGTAAGTGAAGAGATTTATTTGGGTGACAGGTTTTGGAATGGATAATGTTTTGAGGAAATTTTAGATTCCATGTGACACCTGGGGGCAGGATCATATGGAGCAGACATGTTGAAAAGCTGACAGAAACCCTATTTCACTTACAGTATTCTTGACCAGAAAGGTAGAATTACAGTTAGCAGGAAGAATAACATCAGGATATGGTGCTAGGTCATCGACAGCTGTTTGCGCCACCACTATGAGGTTTTACACTTCGGGGAAGAAAGATGAAGCCAGGTTACAGTTGCAGAATTGCTGGAAGGCTACCATGCCTCTGAAAGAGGAACAGAGGGAAGGGGAGAGATTGCCTACATATGTGTAGAATCTAACTGTTAAGTTGCTTGACTCAAAGAAATGTTACAGAGTGTTTCATTTAGTAAATCACCATTACTGTTGATTTATTGTACAAATATGTCATTTCTGTTTGAAGCTACTTGTGTGAACAAAGCACTAATTTTAGACCTGACTTGATTACAAGATATAATTAATTTATCTCTCTCTCTCTCTCTCTCTCTCTCTCTCTCTCTCTCTCTCTCTCTCTCTCTCTCACACACACACACACACACACACACACACACACACACACACACACACACACACACACACACCTTCCCATTTCTTGTTCCACTTACAACCAGCATGTGGCATGAACAAAGTTTGCAAGCTTACACATCAGTTCCAATTTATACAATTTTCCAGTAACAACAAGTTTTGTGAGCCCCTCTCAGGTGCACAAACTTGTGTGCGATCTTGCACTGCCATAGAGAAGAAGAAGAAGTTAGTTTGCATTTCTGTGGTGATCAACACACTGAAGCCATTTCTTCAATTTCCTGAGGGTAGCAAATACATTTCAGAGCTGGTAGTTGCACCTTGATGGAAAACAGAGTAACACCTTCAGCATCCCAGAAGACTGCAGCCCTGAGTTTACTGGCTAAGGGTGCAGCTTTGAACTTTTTCTTCAGAGGAGAGGTGGCATGGTGCCACTGCATGGATTTCTGTTTCATTTCTGGTTCAAAATGATGAACCCATGTTTTATTCCCTGTGACAATGTTTGACAAAACATCATCACAATCAGCCTCTTAATGTGCAAGCAATTCCACACAGATGGTCCTTTGTTGCTCTTTATGATCTTCTGTTAGGTAGCGAGGAAACCAGTGGGCACACACCTTTGAGTACCCCAGGTGGTGGATGACTGTCAGTGCAGGAGACATTGCTGTGTATGGCTAGCCAGCACACAGGAGATTGGACATGTTTGCACGTCCTTGTTGTGTTGTTGACAGTCACCTCACACAACAAATCTCCGTGCTCTTGTTCACCGCTAGGTCACTGCAGTCATTCTCCTTGTGCCTACAAGTACCGGCGATGCTCTGTTTTTTTTACCAAAAGAAACTTAATGAAAGTCTCTACTTGGACTGAACCTCTGTTACGGGTGCTATTTTGAAGGGTATGTATAGTGCGGCCACCTACTGGACCTTCACAAAACTATAGCGACTGAAGTGGGTTCAATTGGCTCTGAGCACTATGCGACTTAACTTCTGAGGTCATCAGTCGCCTAGAACTTAGAACTAATTAAACCTAACTAACCTAAGGACATCACACACATCCATGCTCGAGGCAGGATTCGAACCTGCGACCGCAGCGGGCGCTCGGCTCCAGACTGTAGCACCTAGAACCGCACGGCCACTCCGGCTGGCGACTGAAGTGGGAATAATCCACAATGTCCCACAACAAATTCCGCAGTTTTTCAACTGAAACTGACTGAGAAAATATGTGTCACATTGCTTATTGAACATCCCTCGTAAAATGGTCTGTATGGAATGTTGTCCTGTTTGGTGCTGAAATGTGGACACTAAGGAAGAAAGACAGAGAAAAGCAGGAGGTGCCATATGGACATGGCAATGTATGGTAAGAATAAGCTGGATGAATAGAGTGAAAAATGAAGGGATACTGAGAATATAGAGAGAGCAAAGACAATTACCGAGTGTAACAAAAGAAAGAAAAACTAGATTGGACATACATTTAGAAGGAAAGAGATACTTATTAAACAGTCTTAGAGAGGTATGTGGAAGGGAAAAGGAGGCAACAGAGGAAGGGATCCTGGATGATGTAATGGAAGTCAGCACATACGGCAACATTAAGAATGAAGCAATGGATTGCAGGATATGGCGAGACAAAGACTTGCTAATACAGCTGAAAATTGATGATGACAATTTCTTACTGTGGTGTCTTCTGTAAGATGCATTGGGTATTCTGAAGTTGGCCCTATTAAGAGTGTTCGAGACCAGCTCAGAGCTGCCAACCATGACAGGTATCTGAGCAAATGCCTCCAGGAAGCTTCACAGTGCCACTGCCACCAGTACTCTTTACATTCTCCTGACAGTTCCTTAGTGGTTGTGGTAGTCTATGTTCAGAAGTGTTAGCTGCAATCTGCAAAGCCTCCTACAGAGAAAGTATCACAACATGTTACCGGGCAAGGACTTTTAGTACTTTGGACTCTGTGTATTTTGTTTAGTGTTCTGTCATTCAATAACTGCACAACTTGCACATGGGCTAACTTTTAAACCTCAAAGTTACATGTTTACCAATGAAGATATTAACTAATTATTGTGTCATAACTGTTTCTTGTTTTAGGGGAGAGTTTCCCTACTTGATAATATGTGATACAGCACTTATACAACCAGTTTTACTGGGTCATACCGCTTTAGGCTGATAAGGATACATATTCTTAGATATGTCATGCATGATATTGCTTCTAATGATTCTACAGCATACAGTTGTTCCTAATGATCCAGCCAGATGCCACACAGCATAGTCCTGCTGGCTGCCACTTGTCGGACACCTGCAGCTGATGCAGCTCCATTTCACTGTGACATCCACTGTGGTAAGGAGGGCACCACGATCACCGGTCATGGCTGTCACTAGCTTGCATCCACGAGCCACGTTAGTCTGGCCAACTACACATACACCGGGTAACCTTTATAAGACCACCGTCTGCAACTCCTAATCAATGCAAAACCGACCTCACGGTACAGCATATCACAGTCCTGACAACAGGGCAACCACTGACTGTGACAGCAACATACTCCAACCTTGCCTACTGCAGTGCGACCAACTGTAACAGACAGATTCTCTTGCAAACTCGCAGAAATGTTATGTTTAAGTGACATTTCTTCTAATAGATGTGGACGATCTTTATGTTCATTTCACTGAGAAACTATTTCTGGTGCTCAAGTTGCTGTGTGCTTCTGGTACAAATAAACAAATCTATACTGCAAAATACATTACATTAATTTATTATGAAGATGTAGATGAAGATAAAATGGGAGATACGATACTGCGTGAAGAGTTTGACAGAGCACTGAAAGACCTGAGTCGAAACAAGGCCCCGGGGAGTAGACAACATTCCATTAGAACTACTGATGGCCTTGGGAGAGCCAGTCCTCACAAAACTCTACCATCTGGTGAGTAAGATGTATGAGACAGGTGAAATTCCCTCAGACCTCAAGAAGAATATAATAACTCCAATCCCAAAGATAGCTGGTGTTGACAGATGTGAAAATTACCGAACTACCAGTTTAATAAGTCACAGCTGCAAAATACTAACGCAAATTCTTTACAGACGAATGGAAAAACTGGTAGAAGCCGACCTCGGGGAAGATCAGTTTGGATTCCGTAGAAATATTGGAACACGTGAGGCAATACTGACCTTACGATTTATCTTAGAAGAAAGATTAAGAAAAGGTAAACCTATGTTTCTAGCATTTGTAGACTTAGAGAAAGCTTTTGACAATGTTGACTGGAATACTCTCTTTCAAATTCTGAAGGTGGCAGGGGTAAAATACAGGGAGCGAAAGGCTATTTACAATTTGTACAGAAACCAGATGGCAGTTGTAAGAGTCGAGGGGCATGAAAGGGAAGCTGTGGTTGGGAAGGGAGTGAGACAGAGTTGTAGCCTCTCCCCGAAGTTATTCAATCTGTATATTGAGCAAGCAGTAAAGGAAACAAAAGAAAAATTCGGAGTAGGTATTAAAATCCATGGAGAAGAAATAAAAACTTTGAGGTTCGCCGATGACATTGTAATTCTGTCAGAGACAGCAAAGGACTTAGAAGAGCAGTTGAACGGAATGAATAGTGTCTTGAAAGGAGGATATAAGATGAACATCAACATAAGCAAAACGAAGATAAAGGAATGCAGTCGAATTAAGTCGGGTGATGCTGAGGGAATTAGATTAGGAAATGAGACACTTATAAAGTAGTAAAGGAGTTTTGCTATTTGGGGAGCAAAATAACTGATGATGGTCAAAGTAGAGAAGATATAAAATGTAGACTGGCAATGGCAAGGAAAGCGTTTCTGAAGAAGAGAAATTTGTTAACATCGAGTATAGATTTAAGTGTCAGGAAGTCGTTTCTGAAAGTATTTGTATGGAGTGTAGCCATGTATGGAAGTGAATCGTGGACAATAAATAGTTTGGACAAGAAGAGAATAGAAGCTTTTGAAATGTGGTGCTACAGAAGAATGCTGAAGATTAGATGGGTAGATCACATAACTAATGATGAAGTATTGAATAGAATTGGGGAGAAGAGGAGTATGTGGCACAACTTGACAAAAAGAAGGGACTGGCTAGTAGGACATGTTCTGAGGCATCAAGGGATCACAAATTTAGCATTGGAGGGCAGCGTGGAGGGTAAAAATCACAGAGGGAGACGAAGAGATGAATACACTAAGCAGATTCAGAAGGATGTGGGTTGCAGTAAGTACTGGGAGATGAAGAAGCTTGCACAGGATAGGGTAGCATGGAGAGCTGCATCAAACCAGTCTCAGGACTGAAGACCACAACAACAACAACATTTGAGGGCCAACTGAAAGTCCTGCACAAAGCATCTATTCCCTGTATATCTTTCAGAATCTCACTATGTTTTTGTGGTGTCGTGATTTTACATATAAATGGCCTCATAATGCATTTGATATTTTCCACCATGTTATTTACATGTATCATGAAGAGTAATTGTCTTTTAACGCTCAAGAATAAGTACAAAATTACTTTTACTTCTGATGCTTCTAACCTGTTGAGAGTAACATGTTAACATGCTAGACTCCTGAAATCACTCACATACTTGGTTCGAAAATAAACTGATTTTTTGTTCACTAGGCAACAAGGTGGAAATGTACTATTTGTTCACAATGTCCTGAATGAGGGCTCCCAAATTCTGGACTGGCTGTAGCCTGTTTAGTTTTGTCAGCTTGGGGCCACGAGTGTCTTGTGTCTGGCCACTTCCAAATTGGCTAACAACACAGTACCCATGTGTATCGTAGCTGTTACACAGTAACTGTTGTGCTGATGCCAAACCAGTAACACCTGTGTAATGGCAGTACTGCATTATGAAAATGCAGCTTGTTCCTCCCACATCGCCTCTCCCATCTTTGGCTGTCCATATGCTGGAAGAAATTCTACTACAGCGCCCTTTTTTTTTTTTTTTTTTTTTTGGTGGGGTTTAAGGGAGCTCAACTACTGAGGTCATTAGCGCCCAGTCACTGTTGTTAGAGCACATGGAATCTAGTAAAACTCAAGGGGATGGGGGGACACCAGAAGGACCTGACACAGATGAAGGTAAAAGAAGTAAAAAGGTTAGATGTCTTTGGACAAACCAGTCAAAGTTATAAAACGCAGAATACGAGCAGCTGCTCGAGCGTCATCAGCTAAAACATCTGGTAAAGTAGATGGCAGGGACAGGACAACACGAAAGTGACTAAAACGGGGACATGACAATAAAACATGGCGCACTGTTAACGCCTGACCACAAGGGCACTGCGGGGCTGGGTCACCGGAGAGCAGGTAGCGGTGGCTAAATCGGCAATGCCTAATCCGCAACCTAGTCAGAAGGACCTCCTCTCGCCGAGATGGTCGGGAGGAGGTTGTCCAAGCAGTTGGGAGCGGTTTTACTGCCCGGAGCTTGTTTCCTTGGAGGGATGACCAAGCATCCCACCACAACGACACAAGCCTCTTACATACATCCCCACGAACGTCAGATGACGGGACACAATGGGAGGCTGGCCGAGGCAGGAAGACTGCAGCCTTGGCTGCAGCATACGCAGTCTCGTTCCCAGGCACTCCTACATGTCCGGGAACCCACTGAAAGCTGACAGGAGAACCATTATCAGCAAAAGAATGAAGGGACTGCTGTATCCATTGAATCAAGGGATGGACCGGATAGGGAGCTCCAAGGCTCTGAAGAGCACTGAGTGAGTCAGAGCAGAGTACATACGATGAATGGCGGTGGCGGCGGGCATACTGAACGGCCTGATGGAGAGCAAAAAGCTCGGCCGTAAAGCTCGAACATTGGTCGAGGAGCCGGTATTTAAAGGTGGCGGCCCCGACGACAAAGGCACAGCTGACACCATCATCAGTTTTGGAGCCATCGGTGTAAATAAAGGTGTGACCGGCAAGTCGAGCACGAAGTTCGACAAACCGTGAGCAATACACTGCAGCCGGAGTACCCTCCTTCGGGAGTGAGCTGAGGTCGAGATAAATATGAACCGGAGCCTGGAGCCAAGGTGGTGTCAGGCTCTCACCCTCTCTGAAGGTGGCAGGGAGGGCAAAATCCAATTGTCGAAGCAGGCGACGGAAGCGGACTCCGGGGGGCAACAGGGCAGACACATACAACCCGTACTGACGGTCGAGAGAATCGGCGAAGAAGGACTGGTAAGAGGGATGGTCGGGCATAGACAACAGCTGGCAGGCATACCGACACAGCAGTACGTCGCGCCGGTAGGTCAATGGTAATTCGGCAGCTTCAGCATAAAGACTCTCGACAGGACTAGTGTAGAAGGCTCCGGTCGCAAGACGTATCCCCCGATGGTGGATAGAGTTGAGCCGGCGTAAGAGGGATGGCCGAGCGGACGAGTAGACGAAGCTCCCATAATCCAGCTTCGATCGGACAATAGACCAATACAAGCGAAGCAGGACAGTGCGATCCGCTCCCCAAGATGAACCGCTAAGAACTCTGAGGACATTAAGGGAACGTGTACAACGGGCCACCAAATAAGAGACATGTGGAGACCAACACAGTTTCCTGTCCAATGTGAGCCCTAGAAACTTAGTTGTTTCCACGAATGGGAGAACAACGGGACCGAGATGTAAGGATGGCGGAAGGAACGCTTTATATGGCCAAAAGTTGATACAAACTGTCTTCTCTTCAGAGAACCAGAAGCCATTTGCCACGCTCCATGAGTAGAGGCTGTCTTGACAACGCTCCAGGAGGCACGTTCTCTGGGCACTGCAGTAGATCGCAAAGTCATCGACAAAGTGAGAGCCTGAGACATTAGGTGGAATACAATCCACAATTGGATTGATCGCGATGGCAAAAAGGGCTATGCTCAAGACGGAGCCCTGAGGCACTCCGTTCTCCTGGAGGAAGACGTCGGACAATACGGAACCCACACGTACCCTAAACTTTCGATCCGTTAAAAAGGAATCAATAAAAAGGGGCAGGCGACCGCGTAGGCCCCACCTGTGCATAGTGCGGAGGATACCTCCTCTCCAACAGGTATCATACGCCTTCTCCAAGTCGAAGAACACGGCTACCGTTTGGCGCCTGCGCAAAAAGTTGTTCATGATGAATGTCGACAAGATCACAAGGTGGTCAACAGCGGAGCGGCGGCGACGAAAGCCGCATTGGACATTAGTAAGTAGCCGTCGAGATTCAAGAATCCAGACTAACCGAGCATTAACCATGCGCTCCATCACCTTACAGACACAGCTTGTAAGAGAAATGGGGCGGTAACTAGAAGGAAGGTGTCTATCCTTCCCAGGTTTGGGTATAGGAACAACGACGGCGTCACGCCAACGCACGGGGACCTGACCTTCGGTCCAGACGCGATTGTAGGTACGAAGAAGGAAGCTTTTGCCCGCCGGAGAAAGGTGTGCCAGCATCTGAACGTGAATGGCATCTTGCCCCGGAGCAGAGGACCGGGACAGTGCAAGCGCACGTTCGAGTTCCCGCATAGTAAAGGGGGCATTATAAGTTTCCAGATTCAGCGAGTGGAAGGAAGGTTGCCGAGCCTCTTCTGCCTCTTTCCTGGGAAGGAAGGCAGGGTGGTAATGGGCGGAGCTTGAAACCTCCGCGAAAAAGCGGCCAAAGGCGTTGGAGACGGCCACAGGATCAACAAGGACCTCATTACCTGAGGTCAGGCCAGGTACCGAGTAATGGGCCTTAATGCCCGACAGCCGGCGCAGGCCACCCCAAACGATGGAAGAGGGAGTAAAACTGTTAAAGGAGCTGGTGAAAGAGGCCCAACAAGCTTTTTTGCTGTCTTTGATGACTCTACGGCATTGTGCTCGGAGTCGTTTGTATTCAATACAATTCGCCAACGTAGGATGGCGGCGGAAGGTGCGTAAAGCACGTCGTCGAGCACGGATAGCGCCCCTACAAGCCTCGTTCCACCAGGGGACGGAAACGCGACGTGAAGAAGAGGTAGTACGAGGAATGGAACGTTCGGCAGCATTGATGATAACAGCCGTGAGGTATTCGACCTGACTGTCACAACTGAGAAAATCGTGGTCCGGAAAGGTCGCCAGGGAGGAGTAAAGTCCCCAGTCAGCTTTCGGTATGTTCCAGCGCGAAGGACGTGGGGATGGGGTGTGGTGCAGGAGACGAACGACACAGGGGGAGTGGTCGCTCGAATAGGTGTCAGAAAGGACATACCACTCGAACCGACGGGCAAGAGTGGTAGAACAGATCGAGAGGTCCAAGTGGGAGTAGGTATGAGTAGAGTCCGAGAGGAAAGTCGGGGCGCCGGTATTGAGGCAGACAAGATTGAGATGGTTGAAGACGTCCGCCAAGAGTGAGCCTCTTTGACAGGATGCAGGAGAGCCCCAAAGGGGATGATGGGCATTGAAGTCGCCAAACAATAAAAACGGTGGGGGAAGCTGAACGATCAGGTGCATCATGTCAGCCCGACTAACAGCAGATGACGGTGGAGTGTAGATGGTACAAACTGAAAAAGTAAAAGCAGAAAGAGTAATACGGACAGCTATTGCTTGGAGTGGGGTGGTCAATGGGATGGGATGGTAATAGACATCGTCCCGAACGAGCAACATGACCCCACCATGAGCTGAGATACCGTCCACAGGGGTGAGGTCATACCGCTCCGAGGTATAGTGGGTAAAGGCAATACGGTCAGTCGGGCGCAACTTGGTTTCCTGGAGACCAAGGACAAGCGGACAGTGCAGGCGGAAGAGCAGTTGTAATTCCTCCCGATTAGATCGAATACCTCTTATGTTCCAATGTAACAAGGCCATCGCTAGTCAAAAAGTTGGGGGAACGAGACGGGGGAAGAGCTGGTCACCTCGACGGCCGCGGAGGGCCAGGTTGCGAGGGAACAACGCTACAACCGATGGGAGGCGGATCCGGTTCCATCGAGTCGTCGCCAACTGCGGCCGCTGTCCCTGGGTGTGGAGGAGGGGCAGCATCATTTGCCGACGAGAGGCCAGCTGAGCGCCTGGCAGCAGAGCGCCCCGGCGAAACTGAGGACGGCCGGGAGCAGCGACTGACGGATGGAGCGTAAGACGAAACGCGCCGGGGTGGAGAGGGGGATAGAGACTTCTTCTTGGAGGCCTTCTTGGAAGGCCGAGGAGGCACAGGGATGGTGGGCTGGACCCGAAGAAGGTCCTCACGCGCGGGGTCCGTTTTGGAACGCCGGACCTTGGAAGCTGGGTTCCGGAACGTTTACCCGATGGACGCCTGAGAAGAGGATCGCTTCTCAGGTGGCGGGGGGAAAGAAGGAGGAGGAAGGGTGGCCCCTGGGGCAGAGGGGGTGGGGGCCACGGGGGGAGGAGGATTTGGAAGGGAGGGATTTGGGAGGCGGAGGCAGAGCCCCCTGATGGGCGGAGGAGGCGGAGGGGGGACAGGATAGGTGTGACGATACCGCGGAAGGAGTGGATACAACTGAGGCAAACGAAGTGGTCAACGGCACGGGATGGAGGTGGTCATACTTCTTCCTGGCCTCAGAATAAGAGAGACGATCCAAAGTTTTGAGTTCTTGTATCTTCTTCTTCTTCTGATATGCGGGACAGTCTGAGGATCTAGGCGAGTGGATGCCAGGACAATTAATGCACCGAGGTGGTGGGGTGCATGTATGTTCCTCACGAAGAGGACGTCCACAATCGCCACAAAGGGGCTCAGCCTCACACCGTGACGACATGTGCCCAAAGCGCAAACACCGAAAACAGTGCATAGGAGGCGGGACGTAAGGTCGCACGTCGCACCGGTAGCACATCACCTTTACCTTCTGTGGGAGAACGTCCCCCTCGAAGGCGAGGATAAAGGCCCCGGTGTCGATGCGACAGTCTTTGGGGCCGCGCTGGACTCGCCGGACGAAATGCATGCCTCGGCACTCCAGGTTGGCCCTGAGCTCCTCATCAGATTGTAGCAGAAGGTCACGATGAAAAATAACCCCCTGCGTCCTATTTAGTGCCAGATGCAGGACAATGGACACTGGGATGTCCCCTAGGCGGTCGCACGCCTGGAGCGCCGCCAACTGTGTGACGGAGGTGGTCTTGATAAGAATGGACCCTGAACGCATCTTGCTGAGAGCCTCGATTTCCCCGAAGATGTCCTCAATGTGCTGAACAAAGAACATGGGCTTGGAGGTGGCGAACGTCCCCCCATCGGTTCGAGAACAGACCAAACAGCGGGGAAAGTACTTCGCCCCAAGCCGGCGGGCCTGTCCCTCCTCCCAGGGAGTGGCCAAGGGGGAAAGGGCAGGAGAACCAGAACTAGAAACGGTACCTTTTCTTTTGAAAGACTCGGCCGCAGAGCGACCTGATACGTGTTGACGTTTCATCTGCGAAACGTCCGCCCCGATACCACCCACTCCGACCAGGGGCTCTCCCCACGGGCGCCACCCAGCCTCAGCAAGGGCCACCTGGCAGGATGACCGTTGCCGGGAGTCCTGATGCCCCAAGGAGACAGGCATCTACTCCTTGGCCGACGTGGGGAGGGTGCAGCTCAGGTATTGGCAGTACGATCCCTGTGTTGTCAGGGGGCTACAACCTAGAGGGTACATGACGACCCCACCACAACGGGCTGGCTACCGTGCTGGATTTCTGGTGCCATGGAAAGTCCATCATGATCGCTGGTGCAGATGGGGACGCACTATGGGCGTAACTGGTACAACCCATCAGGCGTTTAGGCCCAACTTGAGGAATTGTGAGTGTGGTTACAACGCCGGTACAATGCTGAGTGCCAAGGTCTCAGTGCACTTAGGACCAGTGGTACACCACGTAAGGTGTCCTTCCCCAAAAGGCTCGTACTTCTGTAGAATTTTGAAAAATGGAGGTCAAACCCCAAGGGGGACCATCACATGGAAGGCCGAAACGGTTGAAACTCCTTTTAGTCACCTCTTACGACAGGCAGGAATACCTCGGGCCTATTCTTACCCCGGACCCGCAGGGGGGTACTACAGCGTGCTAAGGGACCTCTACGATCAGACAGATGTCATTCCTACTAGATTAAGAGACATCAAGCAAATACAAGCAAAGTTAATAAGTCTGAAAAGTAATGAACTGGAGGGACTTACGATAAAATCCAAAGCAAAGTCAGTCACTGAAGATGAGACTGCTGCATTGTACCACCTTGTCAGACACGCAAAAAACAGAAGTAGTAGTTTCAGGGATGAACTTGAAATCGATGATGGTATCATAATCACCACCCAGAAGGAAATAATTAAAGAGATCTCAGTGTACTATGAACGTATGTATGTGTCAGGGAAAACGAAGAAGAATACGATGAGCTCTTTGGTACATATCTTCCACAAAAATCACAAGATGATAATGAGAACATTTCTTTGGACATCACCAAGGAAGATGTACTGGAAATTACGCACAGCTCCCCCGCTAGTAAATCTCCAGGACCTGACAGACTGCCCATTGAATTCTATAAACTATTTTAGACCCTAATAGAAGAAAAGTTCACCAAAACTGTCAATGAAGTCTTACATGGAAAACCAGTGCCTGCAGAGTTCAAACAATGCAAAATTGTGTTGATCCCAAAGAACAGAGGTGGCAATAAACCTATGCCCAACTTTGCTTTTAAATTCCGATTACAAAATTATAGTTCAAGTAATTAATAAGTGCTTTACACCATGCACCGCTGACATCATAGGCCAACAGCAGACTTGTGCTTTTAGAACGATGATTATACAAACTGCGGCTTTGTATCACGATGTCATTACGCTAACGCAGGCAAGTAACATAAAATGTGGACTGCTTTTCATAGACTTCCATAAGGCATTTGATCAAATTAATCATAATGCGCTGAATGGGCTTCCTGCCAAAAACTATTGACATCATCAAGAACATGACAATGGGTATTACTGCACAAATCTCCGTTAACTGTCAACTGACAAAACAAATTGAAATAAAAAGGGGTCTTACCCAAGGAAGCCCCTTATGCATACTCATGTTTGTTATATCGCTGGAACCTTTCCTGAGACAGCTACTGCACAGGCTGACAGGTGTTACCATTCAAGGAACAAAGACTGTGGTAGGTGCTTACTTGGACTATGTAGGCGTAATCATCAGAGACCAAGCAGATGTGACAACTAGAGATGTTACTTGCAAAATATTGTTCCACATCAGGTGATCAGATTATGACACATCCAATTCCCATTCATATTAGAAATGTGTGCTTTCTCTTGTCTTTCTTTTCCACTTAATCAGACTCTACCACAGCAAAGTGTGCCAAATACAGATAGTTACTAATGAATTTGCGAGAAACATGCCAAATCACCTAACAATATCACATGGATCCTGTAAACTGGTAACATACAGTGTAGGAGTCCTCATACTTTAACAGTACTGAAAAACACAGTGACATCTTGCAGTTTTTCCTCCCTATATTCTCTCAGATCATCTGAGCTCGTTACTTTTCAGGAACAAGGCACTGCACATTTAGTACAGAGAAGTCCAGTACATAAAGCAAAAGTGAGATCTGGATTATATTGAAAATCCTGAAACTGCTGTAGAGTATGCCACTGAAACTACAACTCAAACATTTGAGGTTTACTTTCCATTTCTCCAAATCTGTTCAATGTCAACAAACAGAAATCTGCATGATGGTAAATACTAGTACCTTCATGCACAATGGCCATAGACATGACAAAAAACCGCAAATTGTTTTCATTTTATTGTTCACTGAGTGTATGTGGCTGTTTCCTTTGAAGGAATAAATAATTAAGGTAAGATGACCTGAATAAGATACAAAAATCATGAACTTTGGCTGTATTTTTAAAGACAGAGAGTACTTGTTAGGAAAAAAATTGTACAAACAACAGTTATGAAAAAGACAGACAGTAAAGTAAAGATGACACTAAGAGGCAGTCAGGCACAACAAAAATACTGTTACACACACACACACACACACACACACACACACACACACACACACACAGAGAGAGAGAGAGAGAGAGAGAGAGAGAGAGAGAGGGAAAATTCATGCACACATGACCAATACCTCCAGCCACATTGGCCAAGCTGCAACCATTGCATTGGACTAAAGTAGGAATCGGGAGTGAGGTAGGGGAAGGGGAGGGATACTAGGGTGCAGTTGGCGTGAGAGAAGAGTGCTGACAGGCACAGCATCCAAGGTGCAAAAGGCGGCAGGATAAAGCTGTCAGGCACACCGTCGGTAGGCTGTGGTGTAGGGTGAGGGGTGGTGGAGAGCAGAAAAGGAAAGGAGCAGCTTGGGGGGAGAGAGGGGGGGGGGGGGAGCCTGGTGGGTGCATTGGCAGAGAGTGGCACAGGATAACTCCCATCTCCACTGTTCAGGAAATCTCCACTCAATAGCTTCCCCACTGGCCTATGTGTGTCTTTCTCTGGCAATGCACCCACCAGTCTTTTCTGTGTATGAGATGTAAACTTGGTAGAGATGTGAAATGTGTTTTATTCATCTCATAACTTACACAATTCCAGAACATATGTCTGATGTACAGGAGACATGTCAAGGTTACAATTTGCTCATTTTAAATTTTGTCACACTTACAATAATACTTTGTGAAGAATTTACTTATTCAAAATTTGTCAAACTTACAGTATTTATATTTACTGTAACTATAATACATTTTATTCCATCTGAGGGATCCAGCTCAAAGTATAACTTCGTCCTTCATGAAATCTTCCACAGAGTAGTAGCATCGATCAATTAGAAAATCATGTAACTTCCTTTTTAAAACATTTATCTTTATATTCATTATGTCACACCCTTTTATTGTGTTGTAAATTTTCATGGCTATATCCTGAGGAGTCTGAGCATGCAGTTTTAAGTGATGTGAGGTGAGCATAAAGTTTTCTTTATGTCTTGCGTTGTAAGAGTGATAAAAAAAAATTTTTTTTTTAAATAGATCAGCTCTGCTGCATAGGAAAAGAACCTCCTCAAAGATGTATAAAGAGAGGACAGTTAATATTCTTAGGTCATTAAATAATGGTTGACATGATGCCCTTGGCTGTGCAGTGCACATGTTGCGAATGATTCTTTTTGCCACTTTAAAATTCGTGAAACATTTCCCGAGTTCCCCCAAAAATTATGCCATATCAAACAACAGATTCAAAACAGCTGTAGTATGCTATTTTCCTGGTGTCCATATTGGTGGCACAGGCTAAAATTTCCACTGTAAATGCAAGGCTGTTTAATTTATTTGCTAGATATTCTATATGAGTATGCCAACTCATAGTTCTGTCTAAGTTAATTCTCAGGAACCTTACTGAGTCAAGTTCTTCCATTTTTTATTGTTGTGAGTGGTACAGATTTCTTCAATTTCTGACTGTTTGGTTTTAAAACTCATGATGGAGATTTTTGAAATTTTTAGCCTTAAGCCATTCAGACTGAACCATGTTTCCTAGTTACTTAACGTAGTCACGACACTCTGTGCTATATTGTCAGAATTTTCATTTTCAAGAGAGGGCAGAAGTATCATCTGCAAACAAGGTTAAATGAGTATTTATATTGAGAGGCAAGTCATTTACATAGAACAGGAATAAAATTGATCCATGGATTGAGCCTCGAGGAAACACCATGTGTGACAGTTTTCCACTCTGAGATGTAATCTGCTCCATTTGATGTGACTACTACCCTTAGTTTCCTTTCCAAGAGATATGACTCAAACCATTTCAAAGCAATATCCCTTATTCCATACCTGCTGAGTTTGAAAAGCATCATGGAATGGTCTACAGAGTAAAATGTTTTTGTAAGATCACAGAATATTCCTGCGACCTTAGCTTTCATACCTAGTGATGAAGTAATTTTTTCAATAAACTTATTTATCGCATCTACTGCGTTTTTACCTTGTTGGAAGCCAAATTGGTTATGTGAAATGATATTCTGTGTGATGAAGCTTTGTATATGTAAAACAACATTTTTTTGAAATATTTTTGATACAACAGGGAGTATAGAAATGGGGTGACAATTTCCCATAACACCTTTTGATGTAAGGCCAATATTTTCTCAAGTGTGACAAATGTTCTAAAACTCCATGAACACTTACTATCACTCCTAGAGCGCTGCTTATCAAAATTATTTTTACACCAAAGTGAAGTTAATAGTGGAAAAACAAATTACGACTTTCCTAATTAATGGCAGCATGCATAACAACAGAAACATTGGCAACAGGTTAATTATGGCTTACTTATGAATAGACTGATTGTATAATTTTTTAAAAAAATTTTATCGGTATCGTTTTAGGGCACCTTTGCTTAATCATACCTAAAGTGCATGAGTAAGTGCTGTGAAAACACTGTCACAAACGTGTCATCACATAAACATTCCAAATGGCAACAATTAACTTCAGTGAAAAATAACTGCAATATTTCAAATTAGACTGTGTATTGGATCAACTGAAGAGTCTGATAACAGATGTTGGTATATCCCGTAAAAAATGGTGGCATGTGAAGTCATATGTTTACAAACAGAAAGAATGGTACAACAATATTTATTTTTTGTTTACATCAGTTTTTCAAAATGAAACTTGTGGTGGCAGTCTGACATGTCATAGCCAACAGTTTTGATTAGTTTGGAAGGCAATACCTTGGTTGTGACCTTAAATGGCATCAAACAAATCAGTTAATTTGTGTTCTCTGTCTCCTATTGTATTACATAATTCTAGTACAAAATATTATACATATATTAAATTGCAATGATGTGGTACTGATGCTGTGCCAGTGTCGCACTTTCCTAAATATTACTGTTCCTTACAGATACGTTATCAAAAGCAAGACAGTGTCATAATTCAGAAGTGTTTGGGAAACATTTTTTTACTTACATTAAGGGATAAATGTTTCATCTGTGTCAGATTCCGTTAATTCACATTACATGCAATGGGTTAATAACACTGCTTCCTGGGTTTAGCCAAAATAGAAAATTAAATGTCAAAGCTGTGAACAAGTTGCCACACCTATAACATTTTGTTTTACTAATGTTGGAAGACCACTCTGCACGCAGAAAACACTGAGTTGCTGTTAATGGCACCTCCGGCCTCACTTTAATAGCGTACATAATGTAACAAGAATTAAGTGATGTCTATGATGCACAAGTTACTAAAATCAATTTAAGTAACAACTTGTTGATGTACATCGAACACTTACCGTTTGGATCGACCGCTTCTTCATAGGAAGGTGGCGCACTGTTCTCGGGCGTTACATGGCCGAGAACTGATCCAGGAAAACTATGATACGGCGGAGGGCGGCTTGACTGCGACTCTGAGGACTGACAACCAAGAATGGGTTGCGAAGATGTCGCTGGGCTCTGGCCATCTGAATCCTGCCACAATGGAACAAATCAACAAATTGTTCTGATATCTACGAATCATATTACCTCCAATCTCACTCATAATATCGAAAGACTTTTCTCCCTCGACTCCACTGTTGTAGCAACGTAGGCACAGCGTCTCTTAGAATTTCCTGATGAGTGAATTGGCAATTGTTTTTTCAACAAGGGCGCATGTAATGTGCAAGTGTAACACACCTGATTCCTATACAAGTTCTCATAGGGTGTTTCCAACTCTGCCATGTTCTGGTCAAAGACCTATAGCAATTCTAGACACTGTTACATTCTTCGAATTACAGTATTTTCATCACGGACACACATGCTCTAACTCACTTTCACATACTACCTATCACTGTAGGCATAGTCAAATGTCAAATTCGAATCGCCGTAAGTCGCATCCTCGATAACAGTAGAAGATCGAAAAACACTGACTGCGACTGTAATAATTGCGTCGATTGTTGCACTTGGATGCAAAAGGACTCTTTCGAAGCTTGTTTGTAACTGTGTCTTAACCGCGAATAATTTTGCATTTAAGCTTGCTACTGGATTTTCATATGGGTAAAGTGCATAATTATTTTGTGCAGCTGCTATTCGATCTATGCATCAGCTTTCACTGCAAAAATAAATTTTAAGGCTGTAATCGGGCAGCTCTTCTTTCGCATATGATCGATAGAATGCGTTCTATGGACTCTGGTAACATCAGAAACCTCTTCCTACTTACATTTATGGGACCATAGAACCGAATGCTCGCCACTAATTTTATTGTAGAACACGATCACAGGACAGATATTTGGTTTGTAGAGTGAATTTTATCTTACACCATTCCTCAGCGAAACGGAAAGGACCGTCACGGTCAAGCGACCTCACCGTTCAGTGGTGGAGGGTTCACATCATAGCCTAATCGCAGTCTTGGACTCTGGCCTACTCTACACTAGCCGGAGTCTTCAATGTGACAGCACTGCACAGCTGTCAAACAGACAGCCAGACGCGTAAAATGGACGTCATGTTGCATATTTTGGAAAAGCTGATTTACTCTGTAACACAGGCAACTGTACATTAAATATTTGCATAAAGAGCTAATCATTGAATATCTTCCTCGTTAAATATGCACAAATGTAATTTTAACAAGTGTCAAAAATTATGAAACACGAAAACGGTACATTGTGCACAATGCCGGAATCAAGTACCATATATGAGAGGGTGTGTTATATGATCCTACATAAAAGCAATGCTACGATTAACACACATGCACGAGAACTAATCAGTAATACTCTTCCCATGAAATGAGGAAAAATGGAATTTTGACACCTGGCGAAAATTATGATGCACGAAAACTAAATACTGTGCAGCTGTCAAGTATACTGGAGAAGGTATGGTATACAAAGCATGTTAAAAAACAATTTTTCCATGGCAACAAATGTAAAAGATGGTGACACATTGCTATCCTGTATTGAAGCACAAAATCGTTTGTGACCTTACTATGCAGTCGTTCAATTCAAAGCAATTTCACTACCTGTTTCCTTGGTTTAAACAACAAGATATACTGGTAGTGACCTATGTCTTTTTGACAAGCAATACTCTTGTGATGACCTACTTTGATAGATTCACTCCAGAGGTTTGTATATCCTGAAGTAATTGCTCAAAGACAAAACTCTAAAAAAATACAAAAAGCAGGAAAACAGCAGTGTGAACACAACTTCCATTTAAGTAACTGTTTTAAATGTGTTGTGGTAGGATAAGATTTTGTGTGGTTCTGTTATGAACTGGTGCCCTGTTTTATTGCTGCAATTTCTTAATCAGAAAAACCAACATGTAACAACAGAATCATATAAACACACATCAAAAAAATTTTTCTTCACCCAAGAACTCCTGAAGATATATGTTCAGTTCACTGTGAGTATTGTATCACAGACACTGTCACTTTGACTGTTCAAAGATATCACTAAACCCTCCCAAAGATGTAAACAACCATGCATGAGCAGCAGCTATTAGACGGAGGGGGTCCGACAGCCGATCAGTTCCAGTTTGTCACCGGGAAGGAGGTACATGGCTCGTGCTGTCTGTAGTTCAACCACGCCTCAATACCGCAGTTCGATCGCGTCCACATTGTTACTTTGTGTCAGGAAGGACTCTCAACAAGGGAAGTGTCCATGGAGGAGATACAGAGAGAGACAGGAACTGTCGATGACATGCCTCGCTCATACCGGCAGAGGGCTACTACTGCAGTGGATGACTATTACACGTGGATTATGGCTCGGAGGACCCCTGACAGCAACACCACCATGTTGAATAATGCTTTTTGTGCAGCCACAGGACGTAGTGTTACACTCAAACAGCGTGCAATAGGCTGCATGATGCGTAACTTCACTCATGATATCCATGGCGAGGTCCATCTTTGCAACCATAACACCATTCAGCACGGTACAGATGGTCCCAACAACAAGCCGAATGGACCACTTAGGACTGACATCACATTCTCTTCACCGATGAGTGTGCTTACGCCTTCAACCGGACAATCGTCAGAGACGTGTTCGGAGGCAACCCGGTCATGCTGAACGCCTTAGACACTCTGCCCAGCGAGTGCAGCAAGTTGGAGGTTCCCTGCTGTTTCAGGGTGGCATTATTGGGGCCGACGTGCGCCGCTGGTGGTCAGTGAAGGCGCCGTAATGACTGTAAGATACCTGAATGCCATCCTCCGACCGATAGTGCAACAATATCGGGAGCAAATTGGCGAGACATTTGTCTTCATAGACAAGAATTCGCCCCCATCGTGCACATCTTTCGAGTGCCCTCCTTCAGGATAACGACAGCGCTCGACTTGAGTGGCCAGCATGCTCTCTGTATGTGACCCCTAGTGAACCCTATCGAACATGCCTGGGATAGATGGAAAAGGGCTGGCTGTTTATGGACGACGTGACCCACCAACCACTCTGAGGGATCTATGCTGAATCACCATTGAGGAGTGGGACAATCTGGACCAACAGTGCCTTCATGAACTTGTGGTTAGTATGCCACGACGAATACAGGCATACATCAATGTAGCAATACGTGTTACTGGGTATTAGAGGTACTGGTGTGTACAGCAGTCTGAATGACGACCTCTGAAGGTCTGGTACAACATGCAATGTGTGGTTTTCATGAGCAATAAAAAGGGCAGAAATTATGTTTACATCGATCTCTATTCCAAATTTCTGTACAGGTTGCAGAAATATCAGAACCGAGGTGATGCAAACCTTTTTTTTGTGTGTGTATAAGAAGGTATTTTCAGATGAACTGTGTAAGAAAGTGATAAGTTTACAACTGCCAGTCATTAAATTAGTTTGAATTTTCTGCATTGCTTCCACTGGTTGACTGACTGGTAGATTCACCAAATTACTGAAATCACGCCTTCAGGTAATTTTGATCGAGTTCTCGGGTGATTCTACTCATTTACTTGCAAATCTTGAAAAGTGTTAAATGTTATTAATTTCCTCAGCTTCAAAATGCTCCATATATACATATAAAGTTCCAACTAAATAAAAAAACCGGTGATACTATATTGAAAGTAAACAATGATGTATTATATTAAATGTAGACTGTCAATTGAATTGGACAAGACATGTGAGAATTTTGACAAAGAACTACCCTTAGCGTGTTATGCCCTGTGAATCCTTGCACTAGTGTGCAGCATTTCCTGTCTAAAAGTAGTCTACTTTGGATATACGTGTCCAATCCTCAGTTATTGGATAATTTTTGGGGAATAAGTGCTGGGAATATACAGACTGTTTTCAAAATACTGAAAAGAGCTGTACGAATGGTAGCAAATAGTAGTAACAGGACACACTGTAAAGAGTTATTCAAAAAGCTAGAAATTATGACGGTTCCGTGTGAATACATCTATCACAACACGATGTACATAAGAAAAAAATCCTTAATCTGTACATCACAAACAGCAAAATACATACCCAGGGAACCAAATGTAGACAGTATTTACATCAGAACAGAAGAAACATGTCAAAAACACGAGACAGTGCATTATACTACAGAATAAAATTGTACAATAGACTGCCACTACAAATGAGAAATGCAGATGATACCCACACCTTTAGCCAAAGGCTAAAAAATATTTACTAAACAATTATTACTACACTGTAAATGAATATTTAAAATAACTATATATTGTAACTTAATTTTCATGAACATTGTACTACATAACAGTTCATTCTACTATTAGAACAGTAGCGGTAAGTATAGGAGCCATCCACTGTAAGAGAAACGTTTATTTTAATAAGAAATATTGTACAAACATTTGACAACATCCGTACAATGTTTATTGTTCTATGGGTGAATAAATAAAGAATTAATTTGGATATAATTCAGCTTTTCCTCAGAATTGCTCCATTAATGTCTGTGTATATTGAGAACCAGAATACCACTGTTAGCTTATATCACCTTTCTAACAAGTGTTCCCACAACCTGGAACAAGGAACATATATACGAAAAATATTACTTAAATGACGATAATGTACATTTACTGTGCGTAATACACTATCTTTTTACCAACATGTTACATTGTTGTTGTTGTTGTTGTTGTCTTCAGTCCTGAGACTGGTTTGATGCAGCTCTCCATGCTACTCTATCCTGTGCAAGATTCTTCATCTCCCAGTACTTACTGCAATCTACATCCTTCTGAATCTGCTTAATGTATTCATCTCTTGGCCTCCCTCCACGCTACCCTCCAATGCTAAATTTGTGATCCCTTGATGCCTCAGAACATGCCCTACCAACCGATCCCTTCTTCTTGTCAAGTTGTGCCACAAACTACTCTTCCCCCCAATTCTAATCAATACCTCCTCATTAGTTACGTGATCTACCCATCTAATATATGAAGTTTATTCTATGACTTCACACCCTCACAGTATCTTTTAATATCATTTTTGTAACAACCAATTGTTGAGAAAACTCGCGTTTACAGACAGAGCAGCTGTCTTTAGACGTCTAGGGGAAACTTTTAGCCAGATGTTGCTCATCTTGCAACAACTGAAGTGAAAACTATCAGAATATGTATTTCCCTGAATCGGTAATAATACATCTTCACAGTGTTGCCATTTGTCATGACTCTGGCTTGCATAAAGCTGGGTGTCCACTAGCATCAATACCTTAAGGTACGACCGCATGATATTTTTTTTGTGTTCAACTTTGTGCATGAGCATAAAATTCCAACAGCGCAAGTACACTTGTGAATGTGTGCACGTGTAATTTCCTGGAAATTGAAGCCCTGCATAACGCGTATTGCTACCCTCCTTTGGTGGGAATCTTTGTGCATTTTAGCAGACGACAGCCAGCTGAGGCCATATATGTTTGTGTTGTGTGTTTCGGTTATACTGTGGAGCGATTTATGTGCAAAAATGTCTGGTTACTCCAAAGGAAGTACTCTGAATTTTATAGATGATTGCAGACAAAGAAGGAAGTCGTATGGATTACCGCTTCTGAAGATTATTTGAATAAAAATTCGAGATGTGTAGCCCTGAGCGTCACTTATTACATGAAATGTCTCCAGTCATATTTCTACACAGACTAAGACACTGTAAGTTTCGAAGTAGGAAAACTGAAAAGAATAAGCCAAAAATTTATGAAAAGTATGTACGAAATCTATGGACAAATATTCATGATATGGGGACTTAGAAGTATAATAACTGAGGAGTCTGATATCTGAACAAAAGAAGTGATGAAATTTATGTAACTCCTCAACAAGCTACTGAAAATAGAAATGAAGCACACTGATGGTGCAAAAAAATACAAAACTGAAAAATACGACCTCCATTCTGGTGGATTCCGGCTTCTATAAAATTCCCATGTTTGTCGAGTACGAGGACGTTAATCAACATATCATATTTCATTATTAAATACATATGATGCATTGTAAATTAATTAACCTTCACATGATGACTATGGACCTGCCTTAGGTGTTTCTCAGTTTCAAAAACAATCACTTTTATTTTTATTTATTTATTCGTGATCCATTGATCCAGTATACAAGTGAACTGCATGGATCTGCATAATTATACATGAGAACAGTATTTACTTATGCTAATAGAGACAAAGAATGATCAGTGTACAGGAACAAAATGTGCTAATAATTACAAGCTTAGGTATTTCCTGCAGTGAACACAGGTATAAAACAATCAAATAAAAAATTACAATTATTCCATATTGCAAGTTACATATTTGATAGAACTGATACACTTTGTTTTGAAATGGGGAATAAATAATTCTGACTTGTATGTAAGTTGACAGTTACTAGCTAAAACAATTTTATTGCCAGCCTTATTGCAGCAATTTCACAAGTAGAAAAACTAAAATCTCGTTGTGACCTCATCCTGAAATTTGGAGACAAAGCTTTGTCACCGCTTTTTGTTTCTTGTGCTTCTGTTGCTTATGTACTTCGTTACCTACAATCACTTTTGTGTTTTCTTTTTCTGTCACCTTTTCATCACAATAAACGCAACAAGGCAATGTGTAGACTCCAGAATGCCCATTTGTACTAACGTCCTTTCCACAAATTTTTGTGTGTGTCCCTTTATTCCAATGCATCTGTGATTGCACACAATGAAATTGTATGGACATATCTTTACATGTGGATCCACCAGTCACGACTCGCATAAGTCAAATTACATGTGAAAACGTCCTACATTCACACTTCATACCAACTTACATATAAGTTATGGAAACTGAAGGCCGCTCTACTTTCTTGAATGATGTCGCTTCCCCATCATCGCCTACGAGCTTCAGCAACTACCGTTAGGTGGATCTGCTTTCTTTCTGCTCTGGTCCATAGACAGAACAGTCTGTTCATTATGTGGAACGTTAATGCCATACCGAAATAATGGGCTTAGTATTCAACTAAGTAAATAAATACTTTCTAAAGTGGTAAAATATTCTTAAACAGAGTGATAAGAACATCTCTCTAGCATTCAGCAACTCTCTATATTCACATATTTGTAATAGCATAACACAACATAATTGGGAGTGACGAAAGCGATTAAAAAGTATTGTAACTGAGAGTGTGAACTTTGTGAGAATGATATTACTGCAAAACAGTCAATACTGTGATGGTATTTTCATTTCTGTATAATGATAATAATTTTTTGCTTTATTCATTGAGTGTCAATAATACAGTGAAATGGAAATTTATTTGTGGCTTCTGAGATCTGAAACTACTCTTAACACTCATCAAAATCCTATCCAGATATAACAGTGTTCATATCGACATTATAACTGAGTAATGACTATTCCGCACAGTAGTACAAATTTATGCTACAAAATTGAGTACTGCATCAATAAAACAAAAATATATTTACAGCACGTGTGACCTGATCGAACCTTGAATAACACTGAAAATAAAAACAAAGCTTTACAACTGAGACCTTACTTTCGATTAACCTTCAATGTATCATAGATAACATAAAACTTTAGAAACAGTGTTCTTCCAAATGTAATACACATATTATAGTGACACCTATTGCCAGATATTTCCATGTAACTTGTAATTTAATGCGAGCTTGAATGGTATCTTACAAATGTGTAGTAGATTTTGTGCAGAGTCAGAAATATCACTCAAAAGGCTTTCAAAATTGGTTTTAGTCATTCGAAAATGATTTTCTAATGAAACATCGTCCTCTGCAGATAACTACTACATTGGCACATTGGATGTCCCCAAACGATTTCTATATGCAACATTTGTGCGTCCGAGATTTGCTCATCAAAGTCACTATAAGCTATCCACCTAAAAGCATAAGTAAAAGTCGCATAAGTGGCATTCAGAACTGAGGTGTGTGGTAATGCTAAAGTGCATTAAGCGTAGTAGTGAGGAAATGCACGTGTAAGAAATTCATGGCTGTGGAAACCCAGTTTAAAGTCGGCTGTGGTTCACACATACCTGACACTACAGTTTCTGAATCGACTATAATTCACACTAGATAGAACGTCTTGTCTACGGCAATTCGCTTAGCGGATTATCGAACATCGAAGGTGATATGCTATGAGGTATGATACATAATACAAACAAGTTGGAACACAGTATCGAAATTAAGGAACTTACAACGATAAACTTTATTAATGGGCGAAGTAATGAATGTTCTTGATCAATTTTGAGTGGTATATTGCTCAGAAGTGAAACAACATTTCAAAACATCGACATTTGTTTGTTAGTAAAAATACAGGGTGTTCAGAAACTACTGTTACAAACTTCTAGGACTTGAAAAGGTGGGTGAGTACATAACATTTTGGACAGGAACTCGTGTCCAGAAACATCACCGAATGACGCGACAGTGTGTCAAAGCATCAGCGCCTGTAAATGAATGTACATACACGCTGATTCTGTGAAGATGTTACGAACTTTCGGGGATACAAACTGTTGAGGGTGGTGGAGAAGGATAAATGTATTAATTTGAAACAAGGATCCCTATACCAGAAAGGAACGAGTCGGTAGTTATAAGCGAAAACAGATCTGATACCTATGAAAGTGGAGTACATGTATCGGAGCTGTTGTTGCTAAGACTGTAAGGTAGGGAATTTTCAGAGGTGGTAGTATTGAACAAAACAAGAAAAAATATCGCGTAAACAAGTACTCTAAAATGCATAACTTGAGATATATCAGCACTTGTTCAATAGAGGAGATGTGTTTCGCACTAGGGAAGAAGAACATTGCTCATAGGTACTTAGGTATGCATTTTTGAGCCCATGTTTACCAAACTTTTTTCCTTGCTTTGGGTCATACCACCAAATCCAAAGGCCAGTTGTACAATTTCGAGATAAATCCATGATAGTTCCCAGTTAGTTATCCCAAGAATAGCATTCCCATCCAGTTAAGTTGGCAACAACTGAGGAGGATGCAGGGTATTTTCGTGATTTGTCTCTAGTGACAGTAAATCTTAGCGCTGATCAGGTAAGCCGATTTGTTTCCTAGCAGACGTCGTGTCTGCAGTTCATAGCGCCATGTGCTGGCAGACAGCGAAAACTTATATAAAAAGTAGTCTTCTGTGTACCGTTCGTGTGTTTTGGTTGCCGTGCATTTGTTCATGTTAAGATGCCACGCATTTGAAAAGTGGAAAAATATAGTTGAAGTTTGTACACTGAAACGTATGGCATTAATAAAAGCTTACATCAGTAGATTGTTCAAGATACAGGGATGAAAACCAAAATTTTTATGATAAATTTTAATCTTGCTAACCCATAAAATTATGAAAAGGACGATGTTGCCATGACATTCTTCTACTGTCATACAAAATATTAAGTTTCAAATATGCATAATTTATATCAGTTTGCATCAAAATCGAAATGGATGAAATAAAAATACGATATATTTATTTGAAGAATCTGCCTTAGAATGTCTCATTTTCCACACACGAAGTTTAAAATCTTATTCTGAAACTTATATAAATTTACAAATTGTATCAAAGAAACATAGTGTTACATACTTGGTCATGGTTCTCACAAAAAAGTGCTTTGATGGTATGCTGTATTTTTTAACTCATTGTCATTAACAGTGACTATTTTCTTTGCTTTTATTCATTAGCAAAAACACTACTCAAAATCAGACACAACACGTACTGGTAGTTTTTATTCAGAACTCACACTGTTGTACAGTACTAAAATAGTCTTTATAATCAACAATCATAAATTTCTGCAAAATAATTTGCACTTTACTAGCAATTTCTTTATCCAAAATATCCTCAGCAAGAAACTTTCCTACGTCAGTACTCTGAGTACAGAGGCATTGCTAGATGTTTTGCCACCTCTGACAAGAATTCGAAAATGAGACCCACTTGTTTACTACTATTCGCCTCCCCGACAGCCCCCCCTCCTTCAGCAGCAACATCCAATGGCTCAAAAATTGCAAAGCTCTTCTTAAATTTCTATTCATTAAACTAAGGTAACCAGACAGCCTTATTTTCTGGGGACAGTCCTCAATTCGCTTAAAACTGTTTGAGGACAACAAATGTCTACAATTTCTCATTTTCTGTTCTCAATTTTTATTATTTACTAAAATAATTGAAACAGAAATAATGTGCTGAACATTTTAAATTTTAAACTAGAAAGGATTTCAACCTTTACTCCAGTGGAGTTGACCCACAGTCCACTTCGAATGGCCGATGCTGTTTCCCTATCTGCTTTGCCCCTTTATTATAGTGCGATTGTACATGTGTGTCTTTGTATTTCGTAATATGCTTGGTAATGACACATAGTTGCTAAGGCGTTTTTATGTTAAAGACATTTTATGCTTAGCACGCATGGTTTCGACACTAATTTTTAGTTACTGTAGCAGGTCTTCGCCCTCTTACTATAATATCTAAATGAAAATTTTTTTTTTTTTTTTTTTTTTTTTTTTTTTTTTTTTTTTTTTTATACCTTGGCTATCCCCCCCCATGAACCATGGACCTTGCCGTTGGTGGGGAGGCTTGCGTGCCTCAGCGATACAGATAGCCGTACCGTAGGTGCAACCACAACGGAGGGGTATCTGTTGAGAGGCCAGACAAACGTGTGGTTCCTGAAGAGGGGCAGCAGCCTTTTCAGTAGTTGCAAGGGCAACAGTCTGGATGATTGACTGATCTGGCCTTGTAACAATAACCAAAACGGCCTTGCTGTGCTGGTACTGCGAACGGCTGAAAGCAAGGGGAAACTACAGCCGTAATTTTTCCCGAGGGCATGCAGCTTTACTGTATGATTACATGATGATGGCGTCCTCTTGGGTAAAATATTCCGGAGGTAAAATAGTCCCCCATTCGGATCTCCGGGCGGGGACTACTCAAGAGAACGTCATTATCAGGAGAAAGGAAACTGGCATTCTACGGATCGGAGCGTGGAATGTCAGATCCCTTAATCGGGCAGGTAGGTTAGAAAATTTAAAAAGGGAAATGGATAGGTTGAAGTTAGATATAGTGGGAATTAGTGAAGTTCGGTGGCAGGAGGAACAAGACTTCTGGTCAGGCGACTACAGGGTTATAAACACAAAATCAAATAGGGGTAATGCAGGAGTAGGTTTAATAATGAATAGGAAAATAGGAATGCGGGTAAGCTACTACAAACAGCATAGTGAACGCATTATTGTGGCCAAGATAGATACGAAGCCCACGCCTACTACAGTAGTACAAGTTTATATGCCAACTAGCTCTGCAGATGACGAAGAAATTGAAGAAATGTATGATGAAATAAAAGAAATTATTCAGATTGTGAAGGGAGACGAAAATTTAATAGTCATGGGTGACTGGAATTCGAGTGTAGGAAAAGGGAGAGAAGGAAACATAGTAGGTGAATATGGATTGGGGGACAGAAATGAAAGAGGAAGCTGCCTGGTCGAATTTTGCACAGAGCACAATATAATCATAACTAACACTTGGTTTAAGAATCATGAAAGAAGGTTGTATACATGGAAGAACCCTGGAGATACTAAAAGGTATCAGATAGATTATATAATGGTAAGACAGAGATTTAGGAACCAGGTTTTAAATTGTAAGACATTTCCAGGGGCAGATATGGACTCTGACCACAATCTATTGGTTATGACCTGTAGATTAAAACTGAAGAAACTGCAAAAAGGTGGGAATTTAAGGAGATGGGACCTGGATAAACTAAAAGAACCAGAGGTTGTACAGAGATTCAGGGAGAGCATAAAGGAGCAATTGACAGGAATGGGGGAAATAAATACAGTAGAAGAAGAATGGGTAGCTTTGAGGGATGAAGTAGTGAAGGCAGCAGAGGATCAAGTAGGTAAAAAGACGAGGGCTAGTAGAAATCCTTGGGTAACAGAAGAAATATTGAATTTAATTGATGAAAGGAGAAAATATAAAAATGCAGTAAGTGAAACAGGCAAAAAGGAATACAAACGTCTCAAAAATGAGATCGACAGGAAGTGCAAAATGGCTAAGCAGGGATGGCTAGAGGACAAATGTAAGGATGTAGAGGCCTATCTCACTAGGGGTAAGATAGATACCGCCTACAGGAAAATTAAAGATACCTTTGGAGATAAGAGAACGACTTGTATGAATATCAAGAGCTCAGATGGAAACCCAGTTCTAAGCAAAGAAGGGAAAGCAGAAAGGTGGAAGGAATATATAGAGGGTCTATACAAGGGCGATGTACTTGAGGACAATATTATGGAAATGGAAGAGGATGTAGATGAAGATGAAATGGGAGATATAATACTGCGTGAAGAGTTTGACAGAGCACTGAAAGACCTGAGTCGAAACAAGGCCCCCGGAGTAGACAATATTCCATTGGAACTACTGACGGCCGTGGGAGAGCCAGTCCTGACAAAACTCTACCATCTGGTGAGCAAGATGTATGAAACAGGCGAAATACCCTCAGACTTCAAGAAGAATATAATAATTCCAATTCCAAAGAAAGCAGGTGTTGACAGATGTGAAAATTACCGAACTATCAGCTTAATAAGTCACAGCTGCAAAATACTAACACGAATTCTTTACAGACGAATGGAAAAACTAGTAGAAGCCAACCTCGGGGAAGATCAGTTTGGATTCCGTAGAAACACTGGAACACGTGAGGCAATACTGACATTACGACTTATCTTAGAAGAAAGATTAAGGAAAGGCAAACCTACGTTTCTAGCATTTGTAGACTTAGAGAAAGCTTTTGACAATGTTGACTGGAATACTCTCTTTCAAATTCTAAAGGTGGCAGGGGTAAAATACAGGGAGCGAAAGGCTATTTACAATTTGTACAGAAACCAGATGGCAGTTATAAGAGTCGAGGGACATGAAAGGGAAGCAGTGGTTGGGAAGGGAGTAAGACAGGGTTGTAGCCTCTCCCCGATGTTGTTCAATCTGTATATTGAGCAAGCAGTAAAGGAAACAAAAGAAAAATTCGGAGTAGGTATTAAAATCCATGGAGAAGAAATAAAAACTTTGAGGTTCGCCGATGACATTGTAATTCTGTCAGAGACAGCAAAGGACTTGGAAGAGCAGTTGAATGGAATGGACAGTGTCTTGAAAGGAGGATATAAGATGAACATCAACAAAAGCAAAACAAGGATAATGGAATGTAGTCTAATTAAGTCGGGTGATGCTGAGGGAATTAGATTAGGAAATGAGGCAATTAAAGTAGTAAAGGAGTTTTGCTATTTGGGGAGCAAAATAACTGATGATGGTCGAAGTAGAGAGGATATAAAATGTAGGCTGGCAATGGCAAGGAAAGCGTTTCTGAAGAAGAGAAATTTGTTAACATCCAGTATTGATTTAAGTGTCAGGAAGTCATTTCTGAAAGTATTTGTATGGAGTGTAGCCATGTATGGAAGTGAAACATGGACGATAAATAGTTTGGACAAGAAGAGAATAGAAGCTTTCGAAATGTGGTGCTACAGAAGAATGCTGAAGATTAGATGGGTAGATCACATAACTAATGAGGAAGTATTGAATAGGATTGGGGAGAAGAGAAGTTTGTGGCACAACTTGACCAGAAGAAGGGATCGGTTGGTAGGACATGTTCTGAGGCATCAAGGGATCACCAATTTAGTATTGGAGGGCAGCGTGGAGGGTAAAAATCGTAGAGGGAGACCAAGAGATGAATACACTAAGCAGATTCAGAAGGATGTAGATTGCAGTAGGTACTGGGAGATGAAAAAGCTTGCACAGGATAGAGTAGCATGGAGAGCTGCATCAAACCAGTCTCAGGACTGAAGACCACAACAACAACACCTTGGCTTTGTAGTTTGTTCTCAGGTAAATTGTTTAATGTTGCTATACCAATAGATAGGTTTGTCCAATTGTAGGATGGCTTTCAGTCACATTTTGTTTATATGTATATTTGCTCTAAATAATTTTGAGACAGTTTGTCTCTCGCGCCTGCGCTTGCACTTGCGCTCGCACATGCGCTTGGCCGCGGACGAGCCTCGCCGCGTAACTGCTCACAACGCCTAGTTTTCTGGCCGGTGTATCTCCGTCTACATTCGCCTTAATGGTTTTAATTTTGACTGATACAATCTTATGATTATGCGTCTTTATTGTTTTAATTTTTAATCTGTGACATGGCCAGTGTTTGGCTCTGAAAATAATTTAATTTTTTGTAAGTATCACGATTTCTTTATTATTCAATCATTAGACTGATAAAACATTTTAGTGAGTAATTTATGTCTGTACGTGGTTTAATTTATAGGTTCTGAAGAAGATTCCATTACCGGAATAGAAACCTAGGTAAACGAGTAAAATTACCTTGCAACTGAAGGCTGAAAAAATTGTTTATTTTCTGTACATCTCACAGTTGCTGACACGCTGTAATATGTTAAAGATTTGTACATGAGGTTAAAGACGTCAGTAATTAACATACAATTTTGAATTTCCCACGGAATGAATCACAAGCTCCTTGTTCTAAAGCCGAATATAAGCTTACACTGTCTCCCACCAGAAACCGCTACGAGCTGCAGATACAAAACTCCCGAAGTCAGAGGGGTCCCTAGAAATAAGTATTTTCGAATACGTCATATCATATTTACTTAGTTGTCGTCTGCAGAAACAGTGTATCTAACATGAGTGATAAGCGTTCCAGACCGCAAAAATTTTCACTATAAGGTTGGTAGAAACTGTAAATGAGTTCAAGAGCATAGTAGAATATACAGAAAGTACAGCGGTCTGCTTCAATGAAAATATCAGTCCAAAACATTTAACTAAGTTTGTGCACCACATGTACATATAACAATATGACAAATCATCAAGAGATTAGTTAAACAATCAGGTATTTGTTGTGTGGCCATATCTTCCTAGATTTCCCAGTAGAATAAAAATGTGGAACAGTTCCCATTCACAAAGAATTTCAGATAGATCGACAGAGCAGCAGCAACAGATGTACGATTTTTTAAATTTTTTTTATTCAAGGAAGAAACACATGAATATTATGCCCCGAAAAGATAGCAGATGTTAGTGATTGGTGGCGCCCCATACATGGAATGTAAGTTTCAAGCAGTGTAGGATGTAATACACCACTTGATAAAGTTGTCTAAGAAACAATGCCACCGTCAGCTCGATTCAAGTGAGGTAATTCTAGACACGATAGTATTCCATCAAATGTAGTTGTATGGTAGCTGGTGAACTGTGAGTAGGTACAGAATATAGAATCAACTACGGAATCCGATCTGCTTTGTGAAATAGTTGGTCTTTTCAGAGTATCCAACGAACTGTGAACAGACAGACATCATGGAGATTGATTTGATTGAAAATCCTGGAAGGTGTTACTAACTAGCTTGCTATTGTATTTGTGACTTTAAGAATGAGCAGTTCATTACAGCAGCAATACGTGTTCTACAGACAGTACCTGTGCTCAAATATTGAACACTATCATTTTGTGCATACATTTTGGCACTTTTTGGAAATATATAAATCCTGTTTCTATGATGTGATAATTATTTATACTTTTATTGAGGGCATTTCATACATAATTTTGGTTTGTCCAATCATTTTCTATAGTTGCCTCAGCTTAAAACTGTCAGTTTTGTTTCCAGAATAAAATTATTTATGCTCAAATATGAAAGAATTTGCACAGTTTCAAATGGTACTGCTTCCAAAGTTGCTTGACAAGAACCAGGGAAGGAAAGAGTAACTGTATTGGTTAAAAAAGAGGATAAAACTAAAAATTAGGGTCATAAAATAAAAATTAAAACAATGAATTCAGAATCAATATAGATTAATATATTACTTTTGTTTATTTTATTTTAATTTCGTCAGAAAACTGAAATAATTAACAAAACTGTCTGTTATTCATGTTGTAAAGCGTCATACACATCCTTTCAATAATCCTGCTGTCTGTCTCCAATGGACAGAAAGAACTGCCAGACTCAAAGGATTTCAGTGTCAGCAGTAGCTGATTAATTGGTGGAAAAGAAAGAAAAGTATGACATGAGACACAATTTGTGTGACAAGTCAAGAGAAATTTAAGAACATAACTTTTTAGCCATTCCTTCCACTGCTATGATTATATAGATTCAATAACTAAAGATTCCTGCTAGCTGAATGACAAGTACCTATGTTGTTGTAACACACAGATAACAATTACTTTATGATAAAGATGGATGTGTTTATGTACAATAGCTAATACCAATAACAGAGAAACACAAAAGCTATATCCTATAGCTTTCCTTAAAAAAGTGAGTTTCCTGTTAATTTTACTGTGTTAAACTTAGCTCGCATAAGCAGTGACAATTTACATGTTTCTGGGCTGGTTGTACAATCTCTGGATAAATTCAGGGATAAATAACTCAGGAATACGCTAACCATAAGTTAACTTGGAGTGTGTGCACTATGCCATTTTATTCTCAAGTCAGTTATTCCTGGAATAGTGTTCAGGTCCAGTTGCATTGGCAGTAACTGAAGACTATACATACATCTTTTCATATTTGCTTAGTCGCTATCTACAGAAATAGCGTGTCAGACACGAGTGATAAGTGTTCCAGATCGCAAAACTATTCGTTTTAGGGTATTTTGAGGCTGGGAGATACTGCAAATGGGTTCAAGTGTGTAGTAGAAAACACGAAAGTTGCAGTTGTCTATCTCATTCAATTAAAATTTAACTGATCCATCTTGAAACTAGTTAAAGGACCAGGTACTTGTTTTCTGAACAATAAGAGATCTTTCTAGATTTCTGTAAAAAGTATGGGAAAAAGTATGTAACAGTTTCCATTCACAAGAATGTTCACTTAGATTGACAGAGCAGCTACAACAGACATACGAATTTTTTTTATTTTAAGAAAGAAAGACATAGATACTCTGACATTTAGAAAAAGCAGAATACCTCGAATGACTAGCGATAGGACGTTCATATTCACAGATCATGTATTTTAGAATGTTCTGCAGATATGGTTAGCATTTCAGTGTGTGTCCTGTTGCCTAATAGACACAGGGTCTGCTACGGGCCCTGATAACTTGTTCCATGCAAGACGGCATTGAAGCGTATGACGTCCTGATATATAGCCAATCATGCTGCCTTCACCTGGTTCCAAAATTCATCTGTGGCGGTTGGCACTGGGTCACAGCACTGCACCCACCGTTTCACTATATGCTACACATTTTCGATTAGCGACAAGTCTGGTGATCTCACAGGCCAGGGCAAAAGGCTGACATCCTGTAACACAAAGAGGCGCATATTCATGCACCATCATGTGGTTGTGCATTGTCTTGTTGAATGTGGCATCTGGGGCATTGTGCAGAAAGGGTATGGCTGTGGGCCACAGGATGTCATTCACGTAGGTCACACTTGTTACCGTGCCCTGGACACACAGCAACTGTGATTTGTGGTTGTACCCAATAGCTCTCCACACTGTAAGGAATTGAATTGGCACTTTATGTCTTGTGCGAATGCAGTCACTGTGATACTGGTTGCCTGTCTGCTGCGAATCAATATGCGGGCATTATTTTCAAACAAAGGGGACCTGAATTCGTCTGTAAACACTATCTGATGTCATTCCTGTCCCTAGTGACATTATTCCATACACCATTGCGTCTAGCATGTTTCCGCACATTTGTCAAAGGTAGGCAGAGAAGTGGACGATACACATGTAACCCATGCCATAACATACAGCAACGGACTGAATCACCCCAGATAGCGTAAGATGTGTTGCATTGTTATACTGTTGCGCCAGATCAGAGGAGAATGCAGATCGGTCTTGCAACGGCAATATCGGATCTTCTCCATCTTCTCAGCCTTCTGTGAACCATTGTCCACACACGTTGCACTACCAAAAGACTTCATCCTTCATCGTACATGAGCAGCAGTTTTCGGATGGATGCATCACATTCTCTCATGCCACTAACGTGCTCTCTTTCAGACTCATTGATTTAATGGTACGGTTCGCACATATGTCCGTGAGGGACCTTGCATGTACGCTCAAATCCACTGATCCATCACCTTCGGTTTATAACATCAGCAAGAGCTGCAGGCACATTTTACCGTTAAGTTGCGTTGCGCCGCGATGTCGATGTTGACGTCGAACCCGCGGGTCGACATGGTTCAAGTGCTATTAATATCTGCAGAACGTACTAATGTACGTATCCTGTCAATACGAATGTCCCATCTCTAGTCACTGAAAGGTGTTCTGTTTTTTTTTTTTCTGAACACGAGTGTATTATGTCAAGAAAAGGTAGCAGACGCAACAGATTGGTGGCGTCCCATATGTGGGATGTACAATGAAAATTGATACACTTGTCAACAAAAGGACGTCACAGTCAGTTCGATTCAGATGCAACATTTTTACATATTAGTATGCCATCAAATGTAGATATTTTGTGAACTGTGAGTAGGCACAGAATATAGAAACAAATGTGCAATGATGATGTTTGGTTTGTGGGGCGCTCAACTCAGCTGTCATCAGCGCCTGAACTGTGAAATGTGATCTGTTTTGTTAAACAGATGGTTATGTCATTCTCTCCAACAAACTGTGAAAAGACAAACATCATAGAGATTGATTTGACTGAAAATTCTAAAAGGTGCTACGAGATAGCTTTCTGTTGTGTAGACGTCTTAGAATGATCAATCCATTACAGTCGCAACAGTAACTGTGCTGCATTATTGAACACTATTATTTTGTGCATACACTTTTGCACTTCTTGGTCATATATAAATCCTTTTTCTGTGATGTGATAATTATTAATAATTATATTGAGGGCATTTATAAAGATTAAGATGGCAACGTTTACAATAAACAACTATAATCTTTTGTAATACTGTGATAGAGATGTACCTGTGGTACATATGCAACTCGCGGCTGTTATTGTATCTCACAAAGGAATGGTCCAATAAGACATGTCGAAATCTACCCTGAAATTTTTTGCAAAGGAAGAAGACAACGAGAGAAATGTACTGTCAAAATTTTAGCTGCTAAGATGCACTGCAAGTATTAAAAAATAGCTGATAATTCATAGCGCGCCAAGGCGGAGGTAGCAGGTTACCATTCGTTGATAGTTTCTCTGACACTACAGTACACAGTTACTGTTATCTCCAATTAGCCACTCAAGTAATATCTATTACAAATTATCAGTGGCCTTTTGCAGTATTGGTAAATATTGACAATACAGATAAAGCTGAACTAATATTTATTGTGCTTTTGTAAGGTATGCCTGCAAATAATACCTTTTTTTCTTCAAGTTTCACAATAATGTGGAATCCAATTAGCGTTCTCAATTTAGCAATGATGAAATGTGAAGAACATGTTTTCCAGCCGAAATCACCTACTTCTCCTGAGTGAGTACATATGTGTCATTTGTTAGTTGATTTACTTGACATTCATTCGAATGATATCGACATTTCGTTTGAAATTAGGATACGTTAGAAGAAATAGGAAATAACTGTGGCGATTCTATGAATTGTGGTTCGGACGACGTCAATTGTGCCAGTAAATGTTCTGAAGAACACCTTCCAAGCTTCAATAAAAAAAAAGAATTAAAAAAAAACACGTACTGCAACAGTTTTCAGCGACAAAAGACAGTGAAATATTGGTAAACAAAGGAGGGAAGAAACGCTTGAAGTTATGCATTGTGTGAAGGCATTTTTGTTTCGTAAAATCGGAGCATGAACTGTACAATTGGAAGAATGAATTATATGAAGTAAGAAATATGCATCAAACGGAAACCCTAAATCATATGGATGAAAAACAGTTCGAAAGATTTAGAGCTGCTTGTGAGAGGCTATGCACCGTTACCAACAGAGATCTACTGACATGAACATTCATAATTTCCAAGCTTCTTTGACCTGGCTACGCAGGTTCAAGTAATCGTACAGAATAAGAAGTCGCAAAATTACCAAGTTTATGTAACGTAAACGTGTAGAGCAGCTGCCAGTAATAGACAGTGCTATACATAAAATCATAGCTGACGTAAAGACGAAACTTGGTGTTATCCCCGCAACTGCTGTTTATAACGCTGACTAGTCAGGTTTCGTGAAAGAACTGCGTGCACACCGCACTTTATCATTTCAGGGTAAAAAAAGACGGAGTCGGTTGCCCGATCAATGAATGCAACGACACATTCATATACGTAGTGCCAGTGATAAGTATGAGTGGTTTACTGTTTCTGCAACTATATATCTGTCTTCTAGGACCGCAAGGCAAATTAGGACCAAAAAAATGGACAGTTTAGTAGCAAAAATCTTGTAATCGACGTGCGTATCAAAATTTGGAAAATGGGAAAGAATAATGTTCAACATTTCGTTCGAAACGTATTCCTACCAGTTGCAGAAACTAATTCATTGCTTTTGATGGATTCATTGTCTGGACATCACGACGCCTGTATTTGTGGAGGACGACGAAAAATCTGTAGATGTAATGTGGATTCCACCTGGAACTACTAGTGCGATTCAACCTCCCGATAAAGAATTCTTTCGGCAGTGGAAAGCATTATTCAGGAAATTATCAGACAACATACACTCCTGGAAATGGAAAAAAGAACACATTGACACCGGTGTGTCAGATCCACCATACTTGCTCCGGACACTGCGAGAGGGCTGTACAAGCAATGATCACACGCACGGCACAGTGGACACACCAGGAACCGCGGTGTTGGCCGTCGAATGGCGCTAGCTGCGCAGCATTTGTGCACCGCCGCCGTCAGTGTCAGTCAGTTTGCCGTGGCATACGGAGCTCCATCGCAGTCTTTAACACTGGTAGCATGCCGCGACAGCGTGGACGTGAACCGTATGTGCAGTTGACGGACTTTGAGCGAGGGCGTATAGTGGGCATGCGGGAGGCCGGGTGGACGTACCGCCGAATTGCTCAACACATGGGGCGTGAGTTCTCCACAGTACATCGATGTTGTCGCCAGTGGTCGGCGGAAGGTGCACGTGCCCGTCGACCTGGGACCGGACCGCAGCGACGCACGGATGCACGCCAAGACCGTAGGATCCTACGCTGTGCCGTAGGGGACCGCACCGCCACTTCCCAGCAAATTAGGGACACTGTTGCTCCTGGGGTATCGGCGAGGACCATTCGCAACCGTCTCCATGAAGCTGGGCTACGGTCCCGCCCACCGTTAGGCCGTCTTCCGCTCACGCCCCAACATCGTGCAGCCCGCCTCCAGTGGTGTCGCGACAGGCGTGAATGGAGGGACGAATGGAGACGTGTCGTCTTCAGCGATGAGAGTCGCTTCTGCCTTGGTGCCAATGATGGTCGTATGCATGTTTGGCGCCGTGCAGGTGAGCGCCACAATCAGGACTGCATACGACCGAGGCACACAGGGCCAACACCCGGCATCATGGTGTGGGGAGCGATCTCCTACACTGGCCGTACACCACTGGTGATCGTCGAGGGGACACTGAATAGTGCACGGTACATCCAAACTGTCATCGAACCCATCGTTCTACCATTCCTAGACCGGCAAGGGAACTTGCTGTTCCAACAGGACAATGCACGTCCGCATGTATCCCGTGCCACCCAACGTGCTCTAGAAGGTGTAAGTCAACTACCCTGGCCAGCAAGATCTCCGGATCTGTCCCCCATTGAGCATGTTTGGGACTGGATGAAGCGTCGTCTCACGCGGTCTGCACGTCCAGCACGAACGCTGGTCCAGCTGAGGCGCCAGGTGGAAATGGCATGGCAAGCCGTTCCACAGGACTACATCCAGCATCTCTACGATCGTCTCCATGGGAGAATAGCAGCCTGCATTGCTGCGAAAGGTGGATATACACTGTACTAGTGCCGACATTGTGCATGCTCTGTTGCCTGTGTCTATGTGCCTGTGGTTCTGTCAGTGTGATCATGTGATGTATCTGACCCCAGGAATGTGTCAATAAAGTTCCCCCTTCCTGGGACAATGAATTCACGGTGTTCTTATTTCAATTTCCAGGAGTGTAATTTCCGAAACCTCTCTTTCATTTCAGGTTTGTCAGCGGGACAGTATTCTTAAGCTGCAGTCCTTTGTGCATTACCAGTTATCTTCTCCACACTTCACGAATTTGATCAAGTATGCCTGGTATGCAGCGCAATAAGCAGAACAACAGCTGGGACCATTTCTGACTCCATTCCAGTTCTGTCTACATAAAACTATTGGTTATTGCGAAATACCTGATTGCATCAATTTTTCCTTTGTCCGGTGTGGCTGGAGCAAGAAAAATGTTAGTTTTTGTCATTCAATAGACACTTCACATTTTTGTGACGACTACAGGGAACAAACAAAAAACTGGTTCACCGAGAGTCAAATGTACAACATTCAAACACTGTTATAAGGAATAGCTTACAGGAATTGTTGTAAAATATAGTACTGCAAGACACATTTTATTTCAAGAGATTACAAGTCCTTATTGATGGAAATCGTCTGTAACATCAAACATTGCCATGACTTTATTTTCTCTGCTAGCCACTTTTATCAGAATTACATGTTCAGTAATTGAACAGTCGATATTATTCAAAAGATGTTTTTATAGTTTAAGCCAGGTTTTCACCAGAGCAAAAGAGAATTCTGTCTGGTGTAGACGGTAGGCCTCTTGAAGGTCTTTCAACTGGCCCCACTGCAGTTACTTAACATGGGGACTTAACAGGGGCACCCTAACCTTCCCCAGTTAACTAATCAGAAAACGAGACCTGCAGTTTAACGTGGAATCCGGACCATACGTCTTTCGTGGCCAGTCCAGCATGTGTGAGAAGTTAATGCTCGGGTAAAAAACATAGTGAAAAAATTGTGGTCTGAACAGGATTTGATCCCGTGCTCTCTGGATCACGAAGAGCGCGCTTTGCCACTAGACGATTTTTGTTTTAGAAAAAAAAAGAAAAGAATATGACCACTAGACCGCATACGCGCAGTGAAAACGCAAGCTGTGTCACCTCTTGACATGATGCTCGACATCGGTAATTAGTGTTGTGTTTATAAATTTCCCCTCAATTGTAATGAGAAGCCAGGGAAAAATGGCAGGCGACATACAACTAAAATTTTGAGCCAGTGCTAAGAATAGATGGAGGTATAATTCCGTCTAAAGTGCACGACCTCCACGCATGTCACACTTCCATACAAATTGAGACACTTAAATTCTTCCTTCCCTACGCCATTTTGCATATTCCATCAAGAACAGTGCACACGCCATGCAAAATAATCCTCACTGAATAGTGAAGTTTCACATTGTGGTTCTGACAAGATAGAGTTGTACCCTGTACGCTGAATATTAGTTCCAAAAACTAAAAACTACTAACACAGCGTGCGTAGACAACCCTCAAGTACAAGTTAAAAGACGGAGTATGACTTCCTTTCATAATCGAAATATACATATAAATTCGGGAACGGGAAAAACCTCATTTTCTTCTGCTTCTTCATTCTTATGAATATTCAGCTGAAATCTCGGCATCGCTGTCTGAATCTGTCACCATTCCTGCCACCTTGAAAACTTAAGATCACTAATCAGCCAGAAATCTCCAGCTAAGTTATTGCAAATTAATTCTTCTGTCGAGCATTGTTCTGAGTTCGTACAACGCATTTATTGCACTATTCTAAAACTATGGCTTAACCCATTATACTCCGAAATAATTTTTTTTAGATTTTGATGAAACTTCATATCCACCATCAATATGGGTTAATAATTATATTCTGAATGTTAATTTGTTATTGTGTCCGGAAATTTATACTTTTTGTAACGTATGACATATCATACGGTGGGCAGTATGGGATAGGATTCTTTCCAGATTTTTATCACACTTAAAATGTTGGATTTTTCATGATTGTCATTCAATAACTGCATAAATAAAGAAAAAGTAGTGTTCATATTTTTTAAACCGTATTATTATTATTATTATTATTATTATTATTTATATTTTAAATACACATTATTTAATCATATGTTAAGGATACATGGTAAAAACAAATAGTTGAACAAACAAGTTACTTTAATGTATTACATGAATAAAGACATTGCTATAATAGAAATGCATGACAAAAATGATGGTTTATCAGGAACTGTCTTCTTAGCACTGTTGATACAAAATGAAACACCACTTCAGATGGAGTCCTACATTGCATTTTACACAATGGAATTTTGTGCATTTACCACACTGTCCACATCTTCTTTGTGTGCTGTGCTCATCAATCATATGTCCAGTATTATCAAATCTGATGCCTTTCTGCACCTGGGATAGAAATCGTGGTCTCACACCTCTTGGCTTTTCAATGTTGGGCGAGGTCAGAATTGAAAGTACTATACATCTGGTAAATTCCATTAGGCTCATACTGTTCTTTAGTTGCCTGTACAAGATCCACATATTCACAACAGCCCCATTCAGGCAGAACTGATCAATGGCCAGTACCATTTGTTTGATCTTATTCGAATGCAGTATAAACTTCGTAGATTGTCAAAAAGGTCTACACTTCCCATGTGGCGATTATATTCCTGCACAAGGAAAGGTTGTGATATGGGAACCTTCTTCCTTGATTCTCTACTCCACCTCAAGCATGTACTCTCACCTAATACACCTACATCCTGTACATTTGTCCCCAAAGCCACTTGACTATTGTCATTCCATCTTACCAGTGTAAAAGAATTTTCTGCATCACGTGACACACGAATAGTACCTCTGAGTGTCTTCTTTATATCTGGCATAGGCGCCTTCTCCAAGCAGTCATTTCTCAGGGTTCCTATGCATTTGATTCCATGCGAAGAAAGAGATTCAAGTAGGGATGTAGCCCACACAAAGCTTTTCAACAACAGACTGCCCCAGTGTCTTCTGGGGATGTCTTTGACTTGCCCCAACATATGTCTCAAATTTGATGAAATATCCAGTAGATGTAGCTAAACACCACCATCTGGAACTATAGCGAATTGGCTTGCCCCTTATAAACTGTTTCATCAAGTGGTGGCCATAATAAGGCTCCATGGCCTCATCCAAAGAGAAATTTGACCCTAGAGACTCTATGAGTTCTTGAAATTTCTTATTTAGATGTGAAATTAGTGGACGAACTTTATCTTCTTTTTCAATGCTGCCATTATCATTGACATGGAAGAATCTGTGAATTTTGTCAAAAGAATTTCTGGAAATAGAATTAGAAAAAAGGGCATTGTTTGTGTCAGGTTGGGTCTCCCAGTACATACATCTATGAATGACCTTACAATACCCAGATAAAAGTAAAATAGCAATGTATTTGTAAATGTTATCATGACTTATTTGTATGTTTTGTCCCTTTTGAGCAGCATATTTTACTGATTCTCTCATCAGAATGTCAACCAAATCATCAAAAAGTGTACGAAAAAGGTCAACCGGAGTCGGATTTGAAGTGCGGAGATGTTCTATTATATCAGGTGTAGGATCACGAGATAACTCAAATTTTTGTGAAGAGTCTAATTTTTCTTCTATCCAGTGTCTTTTTTTCCTAACTTGGGATCGTGATTTTGATTTGGAACAGCAAGGATTTTGCTGCTGATTGGATAAAGACGTAGCATCTTCAATAAGGCCGTCACTTTTTACTACTCTTACCTCTGCAGTTTGTCCCAGAACCTTTTTCCCTAAATCAGCAACAGTGGCGGGTTGTCCTTCTGAATCACTAGCTGAGTCATCTTTATCACTGTCCTAATCATCATGTCGTGGAACAAGCACAAATTCAAGTTCCTGGCATTCATTAAATTCATCAGTGGCAGTTTCATCATGATCCTCTGTGGAGAATAGTATATTTAGAACCTCTTCTAAGTCTCTCTCCTTTTCAAAATTGTATCTAAAATAAATTGTTCTAATTGATAGAAAATTATCTCTTACTGCCCACCGTATGATATTTCATATGTCAAAATATAACAATGCTAATAAAGTAAGCTTTTTAAATTTGTGCTAATATACTGATTTGGAGTATTCGAATTAGTAACCCATAGTAATATGTGCAAAATTATAACGATATACATCATAATTGTATCATTACTTACCACTTATCCATGTCGAAAAGCAGCAGAATCAGTAGAGCTAGAATAAATGGCTTCCGCCACAAAATAAACGATGCTGTTCTTCACTGTTATTGTTGTTTCCAACAATGGACTTCTAAACTAACAATAAAAGGTATAAAAAAAGTTTCAAATGTTGACCATGAGCTTCTGGAAACTACAATGCCTAAGAACACCATGTGTATGATAAATCATACGATGGGATATAATGGGTTAACCGGCGATTGTATAACTGGCCCTGAAAGTTCATAGTAACAGCAGAACTGGTACTTGTATCCGACTGTCAGTGGTATCACAACTATTTTCGCTTATAACTTTCGACTCGGTCCTTACCGAACCAAGGACCCTTAACTCAAGTTGACACATTTCTCCCTCTCCATCACTCTTGAAAGTTGTAATATCATCACAGAATTCCCCTGCATATACGCCCATTTATAAGTGCTGGCGCCTATGACTGAATCTGAAGCGTCATTGAACGACGTTTCTGTATATTTGTTCCTATTCAAAATATGATGTACTCTCCCCTCTACAAATCCTAGAAGTTTGTAATGGGAATTCTGAACACCCTATACACGTATACAAACACATCAAACAATGTAAGTGAATACATAGTGCCTGATAACCTTCACTGCCATGTTTGTTTTCCACTGCTTAAGAAATAATAACGTCATTAACAACTGTAGTTTTCCACATCAATGGAGCTGACATTTTCATATAATAAAAGATTGTTTAATTAAAATTGCTTCATCAATTATTTATGTTCTTATTTATACACAGAGTATGCATCAGCTCTGTTCAGGTATTGTAAATTATTAGAACAGCTGTACCAGTACATATGCCCCACTGTCATAGGTATCACAAGAATTAAAGCTTATAACTTTCGACTCGATCGCTTCTGAACGGTCACTTACATCAGATTGAAACTTTTATCCTTCTCCATCACTCTTGAATGTGCAATTTCATCATAGAATCACCCTGTATATACACACATTAACAGGTGCTGGCGCCTATGACTTTGACTCTCTGTAGTGGCATTGGATGACGTTTTCGGATATGGAGTCCTATTCAAAGTATGATGTACTACTCCCCTCTACTAGTCCTAGAAGTTTGTTATGGGAATTCATGAACACCCTATCTATACATACAAACACATCAAACAATTTATAAGTGAATAGATAGAGCCAGTTAACCTTCTTTGCCATGTTTATTTTTCCTTACTTAACAAATAATAACGACATAAACAACCATAGTTTTTCAAGGTAATAGAGCTGATATATCCACATAATAAAAGATTATTTAATGAAAACCTCTTCATCAGTTATTTATGTCCTTATTTATACACAGTGCAGGCATCAGTTCTGTTCAGGTATCGGAAACCTAATCTATTTTTTGATTTGCAATGTTTGGAAGAGATACAATGAAACACCTGCAATTTTTTACTGCTTTTATATACTGGAATATTCGATATTTGTATAAAGAGTCATACACTCTGTCCAGAAAATCAGTTGTGTTTCATGTGTACGTTAGTGTTTGTAGTAAGTGTGCTTTCTTCACCAAGCTTTGTAGCCTACTTCATAGACTGCCTTGTCTTTGTATTTGGACTTGGGTGAATTATTTGGTGGAGACGCTGAGTAATTCAAAACATCTACATCAATGTGGCTACAATTAGGGAAGCTAGAAGCTATTACCTACTTTAACAGGGACTGGAGTACATGGAATACATTGTTCCCAAGATCTGTATATTCAGGATCCATTGGAATCTAAAACAGCAACAAACCATCTCTACATCCAGGATTCTGGAGAGTCTTATCAGGGTCCAAGAAAATGCCTGAAAGAATTGAACTGAGCCCCAAAGTACAATATGTGAGATAATGTGACGTATTTGGCCAATGTATACTTTTACCTATATGGTAGAGCCCAACAGTTTTCTGAGGACAGCAAAGAGGGCTTGGTACTGTATAATAAATGTTCTTCTTATTATTATTAAGCGAATTAATTACAAAGTCTTAATTTACAAATCTTGTAAATTGTGAGTCAGTGGTGGCGTAAACTTACATCGATTTTGCTTGATTTACACCATTCAGATTTACGGAATTGGTTATATGCATCTTCTTCCATCACGATTACTTCTCATTTTGACCATGAATACAATACTGATTTTTATTGGATTTCCTCTTCAGATGCAGGCAGCTACAGTGACATGACATTAGCATAATGGGCGGAAGAAATGAAAACTTTCGTGGTTTTGCACTAAAAAGGACTCTCACAGTTCATACTTTCACAAAAATTATCATTCCGGTAACACAATATCTACTACACACTTCTCACAAGTATACGTCTTCTCCCCACGAGAATTAAAGACAAAGACTTCTAAACAGTTGACAAAAAAATTGAATGGAGTATCCATCGTTTGTCATTCGCCTTCCGGCATAGTAAAATACTTCTTTTCCGAGGCTTACAGCTATCGCGCAAATGATTATTATCATTGGTTTTAAGCTTTGTCGTAGTTTGTTGGGGCTTTTCCTTATGTACCAACGCAATTGCCCCCACACTGTACGGTGATATGCAATGAAGGTGCACAAGTTTTGTACACACTCATACAGCCTAAATTTATTTGTCAGCATATTTTTCTTTGTGTATTGCATTGGAGATGTCAGCTTGTCCTGCTTACACATTATCTTACAGGAAATACATAACTTACATACGGAATAATTATTCATTAAGTGTTTACATGAGAGCACTGCAAGAGCGGCTACTTGTCTTTTTGGCAACATTGCCATTCTCTGTGCATGCGCACAAAATATATTTGATGACTGTGCAACAGACGTTAATGTTCGACGTAGTATTGTGTACGGTCGTTAGCGCTTCCACTCGCGCTTTTAGTGTCATTTTCACACTGAGTACCGTACTATCCATCCATCCATAATTTGCTGTGGCGTGGTTTTTCATTGTGAGTGCAGTGCATTTGCGTTTACTCTTCAAGAACCGAAGCTGTAGCAGATAATTCACCTTTGATACAGCCCGGGAATATATCTTCTCCGTCGTATTCACATTTTCAGTGGGGTGAATACTGCACGCTTTCTGGAACAGATACTACCGTCATATATAGTTAAAATATGGCTTCCCGGCCATTGACCTTCTTGTGCGATCGCACACGCTATGCCCGAACTCGTACAGGACTTGGTAGATTAATCTGCCACGAGTAATGAGTATGATGGGCAAACATCTATTAGGCGCACTACGAATGTAGTGGTGTGGACATGTTCGGAATGTGGAGCTCACAGGGAGCGTGCAAGGGATAAGTCCCTGCAAACGCACTATCCTCTGTGCCCGCAGTGGCTCAGATGGATAGAGCGTCTGCCATGTAAGCAGGAGGTCCCGGGTTCGAGTCTCGGTCAGGGCACACATTTTCAACATGTCCCCAATGAAGTACATCAACGCCTGTTTGCAGCTAGGTTGTCCATTTAATTATCATTTCATTTCTAGCAAAGCTGCATGGTCATCCACGGTAACTGTTCTTTCTGGAACAGATACTACCGTCATGTATAGTTAAAATATGGCTTCACGGCCATTGACCTTCTTGTGCGATCGCACACGCTATGCCCGAACTCGTACAGGACTTGGTAGATTAATCTGCCACGAGTAATGAGTATGATGGGCAAACATCTATTAGGCGCACTATGAATGTAGTGGTGTGGACATGTTCGGAATGAGGATCTCACAGGGAGCGTGCAAGGGATAAGTCCCTGCAGACGCACTATCCTCTGTGCTCGCAGTGGCTCAGATGGATAGAGCGTCTGCCATGTAAGCAGGAGGTCCCGGGTTCGAGTCTCGGTCAGGGCACACATTTTCAACATGTCCCCAATGAAGTACATCAACGCCTGTTTGCAGCTAGGGTGTCCATTTAATTATCATTTCATTTCTAGCAAAGCTGCATGGTCATCCACGGTAACTGTTCTTTCTGGAACAGATACTACCGTCATATATAGTTAAAATATGGCTTCACGGCCATTGACCTTCTTGTGCAATCGCACACGCTATGCCCGAACTCGTACGGGACTTGGTAGATTAATCTGCCACGAGTAATGAGTATGATGGGCAAACATCTATTAGGCGCACTACGAATGTAGTGGTGTGGACATGTTCGGAATGTGGATCTCACGGGGAGCGTGCAAGGGATAAGTCCCTGCAGACGCACTATCCTCAGTGCCCACGGTGGCTCAGATGGATAGAGTGTCTGCCATGTAAGCAGGAGGTCCCGGGTTCGAGTCCCGGTCACGGCACACATTTTCAACATGTCCCCAATGAAGTACATCAACGCCTGTTCGCAGCTAGGGTGTCCATTTAATTATCATTTCATTACCAGAATTGATTCGTTGTACTATTGCACATGTGTTTGGATACCACTATATATTTCATCGTTCAGTTTGTCGTGAGAATCGTTTTAGTCCATGAGGCTTTCTCCCTTTTTGCTAATTTTTCAAGTTTATCTTTTACATATGGTTCGATATACACTTAAAATTCACATAAACATTTTGACATAACAACGCATATTACAATGGCTTACATCTAAGGCTGTTATTCCATCCATTATTTGTATCAAACGTAGAAAATTCTTAAATACTAAAACATTACAAAATTCCTTCTTTAATTACAGTTACTAGTTAATATAGTTTGTTTGATAACTTCAAAAAAATCCTTTGTACATAAATACAAATAACTTATTTACATTTCATTACATTGTGTATCTATGTATGCATTTAATGCATCCACATTTTTTTCCAGTCGTGCATACATCAGTTATGAGAGTTTAATATTTTCCTAGGGAGAAACAGAGAAAAACATTTACATCAGGATTGTACATTACGTGTTGTTGGCTGAACTACGCTTTGGCGCCGCCTTCTGCTTTGAGGAGGGAATAAGGAATACTATTCTACGGGTTTGGGGTTTATGGATTACTAAGGAAATGCTGTTCATCTTTCCTTAACTCACTTATCGAGGAACTTCTTTTACATGGAACCGAAACGTATTAACGACTCAGGTACAATACACCATAACATTGCTTATATTTGTTTATGTGTAACTTTATGTTCAGAACACAGAAGTTTTTGCATTACGTCATGCTTATCTCTTTACAATTACGTGGAAATACCATCGTTTTTAATCACATGTGACGTGATATGGATTGATTAGTTTTATTTGAGGTCACATTTCTCCGTGTTTATGTGCACATTGTAGTCAGTAGGTATGGGTAAATGTTTTGTAGTTGCACTGCCACGATGTATATTCTTATTCTACATTTGCTTGATGACCAAAATATACACATAGACCTACTAACAACTAAATCATTTATTTCTTTGAGATGCGACCCTTTTTTTCATTTGGTACCTTTCACATCCATCGTAAATCTCTTCTTCTGTGCTGTGTCGATGCACTGGTCGCTGCAATATAGAAAAGAAAAACTTATAACTAACTTAAAGACTAATTGTGTTTCGTAGCTCATAGGCCACTCATATACTCGGTCATCACATTCGTTCACAGAAGTTTTTCATATTTCATTCTTATTTGTTTGTATATATATCCACTTACATTTTTATTCTTTTTATTAATTTACCCTGCAAAGAAAGTTACTGTGACATTTCCTACGGTATCTTATCTTTTGTTAGCTAACACGTTCTGTACGTTTCATTGTAATGATTTCTTTTAATTCTACTTACAATATATATATCTTAGTATTGATGCAACTTAACATGTTGATATAATATTATATTCTTTCGTTCCCTGATAGTGAATATTGTTGTTACGTACTATTATTTATTTTGAAATTGAGTTTGATACTAGTGTAGCTTGGTATTTCATTTTGTTGCGCCACGAGTTAGATTGTTGCACTTGCCCAAGGTCAATGTCTCTTCCCTAGTACTGACATAAGCATGCATTGTCGAGCACGCTCAGCTGTGTCGTACATTACTCCAGTTTGCATATAGCTTCACTTGAAGCTGTCATTTTACACTTCCTGCTAGTCAAAAATTTGTCTTTGCTTACAAAACAAGAAAATTACTTAAGTCTATACATACTTCATTCAAAAATATACATAATAAAACTTTTTACTTACAAAACTATGACATTACTTTCCTGATTACTGCTTGTACTTGTTCTTCTAGTGTATTTTTCGCGATTGTGGATCATGTTGGTATAGATCGTCTTTTATGTCTCCTTGCTCATCGAATCGTACGAAACATGTTTTAAAATCTGATTTTCCTCATCGCTTGTAAGGTCTATAATATGGGGCTCAACTACCACGGATTTGCTTTTTCCTGCACTGTAGTCTGATCTACTTCTGTGAACAGAACAATTTCTGTCAGTTGTACTGTGTGATTGTTTCTCCAGTTTGAATCATTACCAGCTCGCGACATACTTTCTCGAGTGGTGATATGGCTGTTGTGAAATGTTGACATATTGTGATATTGTTGCACAAAGGTTGGCTGCGGTATGGCATGCAGCATGTTATTGTTGTTGCCACGTGCCTGCCATTGGTGCAGCTGACAGTTTTTATGTACACATGGTGCATAGTTTTGATAGGATGGATTGAAATTAGCTTGTGGATGGTAATGATTCCTGTTATGCGGAAAGTTTTGTTTAAATCTGTTGTTCCTGATTTTTCCATTCCCGTATACATTACCACTGTTAATGCATCCTTGCAGTTGCGTGTACCAGCCTTGCTGTATGTTCACATATGTCTTTTTGTATTGACCATTCGAGTTATGTTATTGTGGTGTTTGGCTGTCTGAGCCCTATTTGTTATTACTTTCTTCTCATATATTAGGTCAATTGAATCTAAAATGGATAGAAAATATTCTGTGTTGTGCTCAGGTGTAGTAATTAATTATTCACGAATGTGTGATGGCAAACGACTTTTAAAACATCAACATAAGAAATAGCATTCGTCCAATGACTTGTTTTATTGTGATTCTTCTCAAAATACCTTGGCAAGCTGCCATATTTGCTGTTAAAAGGGGTGGGGTTAAAAACCTCTCGCCTAAGTCCTTCCTGTGTGGCGTCTGAACAGTATTTGTCAAGAAATTTCCATTCAAGTTGTAAATATGTGGCATAACGCTCAACTACCTTGGTCGCCCACAAAAGTACATCGCCTTGCGTGTATTCAACAACAAACCTGATCTTTTGTGCTTCCGTCCAATTTCTAGGAAACACATGCCGAAAAGCGCTAATAAATACAACAGGGTTCATCCTCTTACCTTCACTCGTAATTGCTGGGAATTATATATATATATATATATATATATATATATATATATATATATATATATATCTGTCTGTGTGTGTATGTGTGTGTGTGTGTGTGTTTGTGTGTGTGTCATAGACTTAACAGCTCATACAATTTTACAAGGGTTCAAATATATGATAAATATTTAAAAGAGTAATCAATAAATTCATTTTGATTTATGTGACCAGCAGTGGAAAAAAAATTAAATCTAATCTAATAACTTCATTCATGAAACAAAACATTCACATTGTATGTGTGTAACGCCTGAAAAACTAAGTTAACAGTTCACACATAGCATGTTAAATCAAAGTTAATAAATCATACACATGTAGTGTGCATCTATCACACACCTATCTTAGTAGGCAATATATGCAGGGTGAGCCAGATCTCCACTGCCAATAATTCAGAGGTTGTTTGTGGATACAGTAACATGCAATATGCCGTCGGGACCATGTATATTCTCAAATTTATGATTTTATCCTTTTCTCGATCTTATTTGAAATGTTTTAAGCTCTGACCATATAATATGTTGTGCTAACACAATTAAACCTTGTGATCTAGAAATCATATTTCATAAAATTACTGTATTAGGAAAATATATATTTTTTGTTTATATGAATATACAGAATATGTAGCACTTGGGCAACAAACATCCAGTAACACATGAACAAACTGCTTTAGTGAAACAAAAGTATATACTAGCAAAGATAATTATTTACAGACACTAGAAACCTGCACTGTTACCAACATATATAACGTAGCATATGTATACTCACTGGAAACAGAAAGTTCACAATTCTTCTCGAAATAATACTGGTTTCTGTAACAGAAATAAATGGGGCATGGTGGCATACACGACTTCAACTTTAAAATTTGGTGTATATAGGTCATTTTTCATTTGAAACCCTATAATGTAACCAGGAATGATTATAGAATTTAATAAAGTCATAAAAAATTTCTTTTTCCACTATTTATAAGTGCCCTGTATCATTAAGAACAGAAATTTTGATCACTTGCTACATACATTAAGATCCAGTTGCATAAATGACAAACCCACAACACAAAATGCGACACAATCAAGCTAGGCATTTCAGATCATGAGGGTCTATGACCCAGACAAAGTCTTAACATTAAAGCAACTTAAATTTCCATAGACTGTAGAAAAATTATAAGACCAATTAATGAATCAAAGCTAAAGAAGTTGGTAAGTAAATTGAATTTAATAAAATGGGATAAAATAATAACCACTGTAGGTGCAACTGAATCTACCAACAAATTTATAGTACTGTTAACTGAAAATTTTGAAGCATGTTGTCCTAAACTCTGCTAGAAAATATCGAAGCCAAATCGTTACACCAAACCACAAAATCTAAAAAACTGATACACCTAACATCTACGTATAATAAGAATCATAATACTACTCTATCGTGATAGGTCTAAGCACAATAATGCAGACAAGGAAATGTATATATATGACAGTGAAAAAGATTTACAGGTGCGAAATCAAGGCATCTAAGTGCAAAGCAATTGATACATATATACTGAATTCAGTGAATAAATGCAACTCTGCATGGGAAATTATTAAAACAGAAATAAATTGTAATGATAAAATATACCAGACACCAATTCCACCTGATATTCTAAATGCACATTTTGTCAGTCCATAATAAGATAGGGATAACTATCAACCAATATCACTTATACCCATAATATCAAAAATAATACAAATACTTCGTTCATAAACAGATGAGTCAATGTTGTGAACGTAATGGCATACTTACCTCCTCACAGTATGGTTTCTTTCTACAGTCAAAGCAGTTGAGAATAGTAGCAACAAGATACAATTGTTTTGAAAATAAAAATATAACCTGTGCAACACTGTTGGACCTCAGGAAAGCTTTTTATATGGTCTCCCACAATATTCTCACAAAAAATCTCTACCACTACAGAGTTTGATAGAATGTTCTATGCATAATACAGTCTTACGTGGACAATAGAAAACAGTTAGTTAAGGTAAATAATCAAATGTCAGAATGTCTCCTAGTTGTAAAGGGTGAATCTCAAGAACCTGTTCTAGGATCTTTCATTTTCATTAATTATATAAATGATTTACCTGCAGTTACACCATGTGATGCAGTGCTATATGCTGATGAAACAACACTCATCGCATGTGATAGCAACCTTGAAAATGTGCAACACACCATGGCAGTGTCAGTGGAGAGATGCACTACTTGGTTTGAGGTAAATTTACTGCAGAAGAATTACAGTAAAACTGAAAGCTATTGTATTCAATCTGAATGCTCCCAGTCATGATAACAAAACAGTAAAATTATTAGGATTTCATATAGATTAAAAGCTCAGCTGGGCTACCCACACAGGTAACTTATGTGGAAAATCGGTATGTGTCATCTATCTGCTGAACAAGCTGAGGATCAGAGCCAGTAAAGAACTTCTGTTACATGCATATTTTGCATTCTTCCTTTCCCACCTGAGTAACGGAATACTATTATGGGGTAATTCTGTAGGCTCAAAATTAATAATTAAATGGAAAAAGAAAGACATAAGGTGCATAGCAGAACTTAGCCTGTATGAATCACACCGTGATTGTTTTAAGAAACTAAATATAATGAGAGTGCCTGGCCTCATATTTACAAATGCCTTGTCTTCGTTAAAGAGAATCTGAGCAAATTTGACTTAAGGAGGACAGTTCATGACCATAACATAAGAAGTGGGCATACAATTAATATGCCACTTGATAGGCTTGCAAAGACACATAACAGTTACGAATATCTTCATACTATCACTTCCACAAATTACCTGAAAGTGCCTACACAGTGGCAGTAAATAAATTTAAAAGTAGTTTTTCGAGTTGGGTGAAAAATAAAGTAATTTAATCTGCTCAAGAGTTCCTTGAGTATGTGACAAATGACCCACTTTCCTTATGAGAGTGAACAGTAAATTAACTGCAAACTATACGTATACCATACTGTGCAACTATTTTATTAGTCTTTCATGTACTTATTGCTAATTATCTCTTTGATTATTTACTTGACATTCACTGAACTATGTAGTTCATTTATCTTGTAACTTATGTGTTAGGAAACTTTTTATTTTTATTGACATCTGCACAAATATGTATTGTATCCATCTTGGATTATTATACTGTAGTTAATGACATTTGTCCAAGTTTACATTATTATTATTGTTATTATTACTATGTTAACACTGATGACATGAATTGCACATTAATATGTTCACAGGTGGAATAAAACATTTGTATTTGTTATATGTCCAAGTCTGCAGTGCCATAAGAATCCACTATCTTTTGTATATTAGCACAGTTTTATTTCACTTGTTTTTAAAACAGGAGATAAGAATAAAGGGAGATGGTTCTATGTGTTCCAGCCGTACTAGATTTTGAAGCCATGAGGGGGCGTGACTCGCCGCCATGACAGTCTGACCAAAAGATTGCCAATGTGGTATAGAGTTTTGTGTATTAATTGTATTAATACTCGTTAATTGCACCATATACGCATGTAACGCCATCAAATTGGTCGTTTCAAAGTTTTGTTTAAAAAATAAAATCTCGTAAAGGCGAAATCTCGCGTTTCTTGTGTTTAAAAATAGTTTTAATGCAATATTACAAATAGTTAGTATATGCCAGTATTCAATGTAAACGATAAAACTTTGTTAATTTAGTAGTAAACGTGTATCACAAGCTTGGGTTCTTTCTTTATTTATTCTTACGATCGTCTGTTACAACAATACGATTGGACGAATCAGTGCCAGATTTACGAGGAGCGACGATGTCTTTTCCGATTTTCGTGACATACAAACTATTACTTTTCAATTGTTTGACTTCAGAATGATGTATTGTAGCAGCTATTTACTAATGTGTAACAGACTGATTGCAGTTCTGTCCACCACATACCGATATATCTGAAGAGGTACCCAAATGATCTGTCTTTGTTGTTAATTATTTAAATAATGAAGGAGCAGATAAATATATCTCATAAAATAATTCAATGTGAGTTAATATTTAGCCAACAACCTGTCACATTGTGCACAACTTCATTCTATTGTCAAATAGAACAGAACTGTGGAGAATCCCAAGAAATGTAAATATCCACAAAAAAGGTACTTTCAGGTTGGATAAAATTGACCCTGAGGAAGAAAACAAAACTCTTTGCTATACAATTCATACACACATCTACAAATACCCACGTTTCTTCTGTTAAGTGGTAAGCAGCAGCTCTAGTATGTGGCTAGTGCACTTTTTTTGGTAACTAACAAGTCAACTACAGCAGCAGCACTTGTTAAATGACATGTCCGTTAGCCAAAGCAGTATAACAGTGTTCCAATTTTCATCTGTTATGGGAGTCATTTTAATATTAATAAGGAGTTTTAGTATTTGCTTACTAACCTTAGGTTCCAATTTCTTATTTTGGTGTGAAAGAGATTTCTTGACAGGGCAACAGTGTCCCATGTACTAAGATAACTTAGACATAAACCATTTTACATTAAGCTTTGTTTACTTCGTTCCCAATTTTATAATTTTCAGTCTACTAAATCCAATCATTTCTTTCAAGCTGACAGGTATTTACCGTGGTACAAAATGAAATGATGAAGGAATTAAGACACAGATATGGAACAAAACCTTATATAGAGTTTGAAAAATGTGGAATGTCCCTACAAATAAGCAAAAGCTTCATTGCTTGCCAACAACAAAGTTTTATTAACATCGAAACTAGGTTTTTCTTTTGAAATCGTTGCCCTAATAAAAATATATGCTATATATTCCTTATTCATTCATAAAAAGTATGGTAACTGGGGGGAATGAAATAAAGCATGAACATTAGGCACTGTATTCAGAATTTTATTCCAGCAAGAAAGCTTTTCTTGATCTGTTGTTATCCGCTTTGTGTTGAATTTCTTGTTATTGATATACAGAACAATTATGACAATTTGACTGTTTTCAGTTAATTACCTTTTCCACAAGGCTGTGGAATTTAAAATTCACATAGTTCTATGTGAAAAATATTATTATATAAAATTGCAACATAAAGGTCCATATCAAAACTTAAATGCACTGAAAAAAGTGTGTTCATTATGAATCAGATTTCACTAAACAATAGAACTGAAGCCATTACAGATGGAACTATGCAAGTAAAATATTTGTGACCAACACTGAATTGAACATAGGGGTTTTTCCATCCTAACTAAAACAGTATTAGTGAAATTGAGCATCAAAAACCCAGAAGCATGACCATTACTACGTAAGACCCTTCTTAGATACTGGTAATTAGACTGTGCTTATATGATATTTCTCTGAAAAACCATCGATGCTCTCAGCAATATAGTGCCACAAAAACAAGGTTAATCAAACCACCTTCAGAGAGATAGTGGAAAGGTAATTAGGCTACTAACAAAGAAACACAAAGTGTGATGTTCCAACACTACTACAAAAGAGCACTACTTGATTTCGACATAAGAAGCACAGAAAAAAAATTAAGTTCTCACATGAATCCACTGTTTCAGCCTGCATTCATTCATAAATGAAGACTCCAATGTGAATGCATCGAGGTTGATCAATCTTCACCAAAGTTTGTGAACTGACAATGTTATCAATGGTCACGGATTGTATAATGTTGTATGGTGGCTCAAATGACACTTACAAAAATAACTGTCAGTTATTTTTCAGTACTGTATACTCCAGACAGGGGTATAGTTAAATAACGAAGTAGGTGGAATCCATCACTTTAGTTATCAGTATAACTATAAATGTGAATAGTACAAAGTGGCAGGAATGTCGTATGAATCCTGCTATAACCTTAGCTAATTAACTTTCCGTTACATTTCAGTTCATATTTAGATGGTTATTAGTGTTTCATATTATATGTAAGTAGGTTATCGGTCACTGTTAGAAATATTAATCCTCGCAGTTTTAACAGAAAGTACACAGAACTTCGACGCAGCACTGTTTAAGTGAAACATTGAAAACATGCTCTTTTAGTATGAACTAATACGTAACCTGAATACTGTAGGTAAATTTCGAAGCTTAATTTCTTGTGCTGTTCACTTAAAAGAACAAGTTTACGGTCTTGTAATACGACACAAAAACATATGTAACGTGATAGATTCATTTACTCTTGTACAAGATAGTCCAATTCAGAAAAGTACGCTAATCCAAGTTTTATATGAGATTTGGAAAACTGCTCGATCGGTCGTAAGGGTGTTCATTTTTTGATGGGAAAATGACTAAATTACGTCTATCCAAGCCTTGAGTTTGTTGTGTATCTCCTACATATGGCATTCCTGTATGCAGAATTCCATTGGACGATCGATTGTGTTGATCTCGTAAGGCAACAGATTTAAACGCCTCAGACGCCATTACGATATCTTTTTTACTGTGTTCATCTAATTCTTATTTGGGTATCCAGATGGTGATGAGTCTGAATTATTAATATTGATGCTGGGAATATGAATCTGCATTAAGTTTCAGAAATTTCTCAATAACAAGATTTCCTGTCCTGAGGAATACGGTACCTGTCGATTCCGTGTTTTGCTTTTTTCCCCTTCTGTCACATGTAAGACGCATAACAAACACTTCATCTGTCAAAGCTACCTGCCTGCTTTGACCTTTTTTTCCTTTTTACAATTTAATATGTCAGTTAACTGTCTGAATATGTAACAGACTAACGAGGGAAGGATCAGACATACCCCGGTAGTTATTGTAATATCAGCCTGACTAGCTGCATAGGAAAGACACTGGAGCGTATGGTGAATCGGCACCTAGTGTGGGTTCTCGTAACCAGCTTCCTATTCAACTGTGCCCAGTGTGTGTTCAGGAGGTATCATTCCACATTCAGTAACCTGACCCTGCTCGAGGCAGCAATTCAAAAAGCTTTCCTTCGTGAGCTACACCTTATTGATGTTTTCTTTGATTTGAGAAAGGTCTACGATACTAGCTACTGGCATAATATTTTGTCGCAGCTGTATCCATGGGGATTCTGTGGATGACTACCCAACTTCATACGATCGTTTCTCTCGGACATATATTTTAGATACAAGGTTGAGAATGTCATGTCTGAGCATTTTAAGCAGGAGAATGGTGTCCCTCAAGGGAATGTTTTAAGTACCACGACATTCGCCATTGCAGCAAACGGTATTATGTCCACAGTGCGACTTCCTGTACTATGTTCCTTGTTAGTGGACGATTTCTCCATCTTCTGTGCATCCTTCAGTCTTATAACAGCTACTCAGCAACTGCAGCTGATGATCAGGTGGTTGGAGGAATGGCCTTCCTCAAAAGGTTTTAAATACTTAGTGGAGAAAACAGTTTGTGTTGATTTTAGTCATTCCTGATGTCTGTTAAATTTACCCACTTTAAAACTGGGGGACACCATTCTTACTTTTAAGGAAAAGGTAAACTATCTGGACCTTACTTTCGATGAGAAGTTAAAATGACTGCCACACCTTAAAGAATTGAAACGAAGATGCCTCAAGGCCTTAAATATCCTTAAATGTGTCAGTCATAGGTCTTAGGGAGCCGACAGGGCACGTCTGCTCCAACTTTATAATGCCGTTGTGCGACCCCAGCTTGAATACAGATGCCAGGTTTATGGGTCAGAAAGATCTTCATACCTCAAAATGCTTGATGCAGTTCACCATGAGGTTATTAGGGAAAGTCACCCATCGTCCAAATTTCATTAAAGAACTGAAGGAGGACCTCCTCAAACTGTTTGTCCAACTGTTTCAACGCGCTGTACATTATCAGGTCTTCTCCAAGCGTTGTATCACAAGCTACTGACAATGCAGTCCAGGTCCGAGAGAGAGAAAGGCTGGTTGTATTCCTCCATGTTGGTGGAATGGAAATCAATACCAGTCTTCTCCTGTGTCTCCTAATATCACAGAAAGTGGAATCAGCCGTAATGGACTTATACAATTCAGCCATTGTCTGAGCTATGCTTCTCAGTGATGTTATGAGAGACCCCTGTATTCATACAGCTGCTATTTGCAGTTGTGAGTTGAGCCTTGAGATCCTCCTGGTGGCTTCCCATACTTTACTTGCAGATGTGGAACTGTTGATGGAGTTCAGGAACTCTTGACAAGACCTCTGCTTACTCTACCGAATTATTCACTTCGCCTTTGCACATGTCATTCAAAAGTTTGCAAGATTCTCATCTGTAGGGCATCCACCGAATTTGTGCATAGCCACCCTCCTATGCCTGACTGCAAAACGACACTCATCATTCCACACTGTTGTGCATATCAGATCCGAAAGTATGCAACCCTTGGGGGCAAGTGGTGTTAGAACCCCATAGTGCATAGTGTGCATTGAAGTCCCCTAAAAGGAGAAAGGGTTGGGTAGTTCATCAAGAAGATGAGTGAGGATCCCACTGTCAAAGGGCTCATGGGATGGTAGGTACATAGAGCACACCATGACGGCAACATGGGCCACAATCCGAATAGCAACTACTTGTAGTGCAGTGGCTAAGGAAATAGGTGAGGAGTGAAATGTGTCCTTGACGAACACTGCAACCTCACCTTTTGCTCTGTCAACAGTACGGTCATCTTTTGTTTAAAGGTGATAAGGTGATAGCCTCCAAGTACAGGCATGTCAGTCTCTTTAAAATGACTCTTGAAGACAGAGGCAAAAGGGTCTGTCCTGTACAAGGTGTCTCAGTTCCTCCAGATGAGTCCTGTACCCATTTATATGCCACTGGCATATGGAAGCCATTTCATCAGCGTGGTCTTGATTTACCCCTGTCCTCGTGTTGTGGTGGTGAGGTACCTGTAGAGTGAGGTGGGGTGGAAGGGCTGCCTGGTCTGGTGACGAGGCATCAAAATCCATGATGTCTTCATCAGTCAGACATGCTAGAATGACGTCAAATGCACCTGGGACAGCTGTTGCTCCGAATACTGAGACCCTTTCCCTGCACCCTTTCCCAACAAGAATGAGGGGAAAGGGGGTGGTTAGAGCCACTTTTCTTTGAAGAAAGTGGGCATTGAGGAGCCCTCTACTTTTGGGGTGTCTTTGGGCTGCTCACTGTGAAAGCATAACTGGTCTCTTCTGTCTTAGCTACCTGTATCACTGTGGCTTTAATACCTGGATCGCTATGGCTTTAACTTTGCTTTGGCACATGCAGGTGAAGTACAGGTGCTGGTGGTGGATAATGGTACACTAGATGTCATCTGAATTTAAGCATTGACCTTAGCAACAGGTTTCTGCACCAAGGAAGCATAAGAAGTGGCAAAGACAGCGGGTTTCACCACCTTTTATTGCTTTTTGGCTTCTGCATAGGGGATCCGTATGCTCATTTATTTCCTGAATTTTGCGTCCCTCTGCAAAAGCAGGGTAAGCTTGACTCCAGACTGGATGGCGCCCAGAGTAGTTATTGCAGTCTGCTGGAGATGGACAGTCAGTCCCAGCTTCATGGGCTGCCTTTCCACACTTCCCACAAGTCGCTTTGTCCCTGCAACTCAGCGTTGTATGGCCAAAACGCTGGCATTTGAAGCATCGCATAGGGTTAGGTACATAGGACCGAACCCTAAGTCGGAGGAAACCTGCTATGATGTGTTCAAGTAGCGTTGGGGAATTGAAGGTCACAATAAAAGTAGCAGTCTTCTTAGTCTCTCCATTGTTCTTTCATGTCCTTTGTTCCACATCTATGATCCCCTGTGGCGCCCATTCTTGTTTGAGTTCTGCAACATCTGTATCCATAATATCACGGCAGCTTACCACACCTTTGCTGGAATTAAGATAGTTATGTAACTCAAAAATATGTTGTACTCACCCAATTTCTGTAACTTCTTAAGGAGTTCCATCTGCTTAGCCTGGTTGGTCCCAACAAGTAAGGAACCATTTCACAACTGCTTGATAGACTTTAGGGTACCAGCCAGCCATTCTAAGCCTCTGTGGATATAGAAGTGGGCCACTTCTTCAAACGTCCTTCCTCTTGATCACTACAGAGACATTGTGATTCATGACTCCTTGAGCCCCGTTACTGACAACAAGTTGATTATCAGGAGGACTAGCCTCCCTCATTCTTTTTGATGAATGGATGTGAAAACTCCCAGGTGGTACACCTTTCCCACTGGGAGGAAAAGATTTTGAGGGTTCAATTTTGGTCCCACGAGCAGCTAGGGAAATAAGGGTCCACTTAGACAGAGGCCCACCTGCCTGAGTAAGTCTTATACAACTGAGGTGTGGCGGGTTCTCCAGAGGTTGCCCGCTAACGACTGTTCCACCTCAACAACCATGTATTTCATCAGCACACAGCACACCTTGAGATTGAGGTTTTTTTTATACAGCTTTATATCATCCTCATGATCTGGGTGGTCAAGCCAAGATCCCCATTCCCTGTGATACACAACGTTCCACCACCACGCTGCACGGTGGTCGCTGAAGCATGCCCAGAGCTTACGGTGGCAGGGGACTGGTGGTGCTTACCAGTCCCCAGCTCAGGAACCCCGGGGTCACCAAGCCCATACTCAGCAAACAAATGCTGAGCCCCTGAGGGCACGTGTCACCGAATTGCATAAGTTTTTCGTAGTCAAGTTGATGAGATACACTTTAATGAGATTGATAGGATACAGCACTGGCACTTTTTCATCATAATGATGCCACTGAGCATTAGGGATATGGTATACTTTGAGAAGATACTGAACTATTTTCCGTTTTTAGATCGCCTACAGTACTCAGATGTTTCAGAAAGTGTAAAACCCCTGAAAAATATTAACATGTTTCATTCTCTTTACAATATTTCGTAGCTTTCCATGTATAAGATTATTGCAAGTACTGCTAGCCTAGTGGCAACAGCACAGAGAAAAACAAGAACGCGAAATGAAAATCAATAGCTTATAATGCAACCAAAAGCTGGAAAGTAAGTTACACCTGTTCAGGAACTACAAGGAATGGAGAGAACAGAATCCTGTTATTTGTCAGCTCGATGGAGCCCCTGATGGCCAGTGGTTATTTCTATAGCAGTAAGAAAATATTTTGTTCACTTCAGTAACTATACTTTCTGAAAATATCACCGGGTTCTAGGACTTTTAACTGGAGTCAGGAGCACAGTTACCATCTTCCATGTTACCTGTAGTGATAGCCTGTTAACTGTGAGCAAATACGACAACTGCCAGCAATAAGTACCAGAGGAAAATACCGACCTCTGACTGTTATTTCCATAGTCGCTCCAATTACTTATGGTAACTATTTGTATTATCTGCGCAAACGAAATTGGAAACACAGAGCGTTGAATCAAGGGAACGATTGTACATGTGCAATGCCTTTACGGTCACTCCTATCAGCCACCGCTCTGACATTAACTTTATTTAATTGTTTGTGCTGAAAGTAGTGAGAGAGCACGAAATAGTACACAGTTCTATCAACAGATAGCACGCAGTGTCACAGTTATTTCCATGACGTATAGAACGCCTCCCACATGGTCTATCCCTCTCCATCGTGGTGCCGCGAAAGTGTAGTAAGGATCTTCGGTAAACAGATGACGTGATGATGATGATGATTTATGGCGGAGGACGCTAAACCAACGCCACCTAGGAACCGAAGAAGATATTCATAATCTTTAGAAGGAGATCAATAAACTGGAAAAGTACATTTGAGCCCTTAATATAACCCCATCGAGACACAGCGGGATAACTAAATAAATTCATGAATAAAATACCTGTAAAGATGCTGTTAAAAATGGGACAAATACCGTGGCTGGATGACGACTTAGAAATAATACGTGACCCAGCCACTCTGTGACACATTAAGATCGCACACCAAATATTTTGGGAAGAATTCGAACACCACACAAAATTTTAAGACACGAACAACACGCACCTCATATCAGTTAAAATAGAGGGAACATCATGTGGGAGACCCAGCTCATCCCATCATATAAAACACATTCAGTTAAAAGATGTCGTACTAATAGCTGTGTCCCGCATCTCGGACATACTGGGGCTCCTCTGGACGGCTTCTTCACCGTCGCGAGCGGAAGGTGGTGATCCATGGTCGCACTGAATTCTTGATGGAATATAGTTTATTGTATATGGCACGAGGCACTGCTGGCAGTTACTGAAATAACTGCTAGTATCAGATGAGCGGTTACCACAGTAACTGCTACTTCTCAATAACCACTTGTTTCTATCAGTTTATTGCCACCTCTAACCAGTATAGAAGATCAGATCAACACTTCCAGTATTCTCTGCTACTAAGCCACCCCTCCCACACTGGTCACTATTACATGGCTTGACATTATGAAGCTTCTTTCCGTCATTAGTAATGTGAGTCGAGGCACAGGAATCTGAATACCAAATATTCTTTCTGTGAAACTGTTTAACATCAGCAGCAAGAAAAGTCTCCTTTTGTTGTGTCTGTTTCCTAAATATATATCTGTCATCGTTATTTTTTGACGAGCTTCCTCCATTTTCGTCCTTGCTAGAACAATATTTAGCAATGATTCAGTTTATTGCACTTGTAGCATTTAATAATGCATTTTGTAGGCCTCTTCTTATTTGTAAATAGAGAGGATTCTTCATTTCCATTTGCATCTTTGGGTTTGACGTTTGTAGCAGTTTCACTTTAACAGAATCTCCTGTGATACGTGTGCCTTGTTTTCAAGTGCCATAATGAGGTAATCCAGCCAGGAGCAAAGTTCCTATCCACTCTTCACTCACCGCAAACTTCATTTAACTTAAACGATCGCAAGAGTCGTCTACCGACTTGTATTTATCTGATTTGGTAGTGATTAATGATCCAATCAAGCCCAATCTTGTGTGTGTCCTGAGTATTCAAATGCCTTTTCCAAGGCCGTCCAGGCTTCTGCTGACATCTTTGTATCCCTTATATGGGAATAATTCATCTTGTCGACGGAAAGTATAATCCAGGAATGTGCCTTTTTGCCTCTCTTCTTACAAGAATCATCCTTTTTGCCGGATCCGAAGGAGAGTTTTCAACAACACCCACAGTTTGTCATGGACCAAATACGCCTTCATGGCAAACTTCCACATCGAGTAATTTTCATGCTCGGTCAACTTTTTAGCCACTGGAAGTCGAGTTGAGGCTGCACCAGTCATTTTTGGCTATGAGTCAGAGGAAAAAAAAAAAAAATGTTGGCAGTCTGTAACGCAAGAATGATCTATCAGCAAAATAAGAATGATCGACACACGCGTAACTTCCGAACCAGCTCTGGATTTCTATGCACGACTTCGATTTTAACAGCATTTATAAAACGTTACTTTCACGCCTGGGCCCATAACCTTTTGCCGAGCATTTTTTAATATACACGTGACAGCTTTCCGAAACAACGTTTTGTTAATTAATCAGTTCGTGCATAATGACTACACACTCCAGAATACATAATAGGCACCGAGTAATTATAACACAACAGAGTAAACAAAAAAACTGTCAGTATAAATTTACATATCTTAACAAAAATAAATAGACTTGTAGGAGTTAAAATATGTATTTGACTCTGTATGATATTAATGCTTAACCTCGGAAGCGGCCGACAGTGTCAATGGGAAGTAACACATATTAGGACTTACCGTTCTTATTACCGGCATTTTTGTATGTTTTTCCGTTTCTTTGTTTCTAGTATGTAAGTTAGTGATAAGAAAGTTTTGAAGAGATATGTACCTTAAAAGAAATGGCCCCTAATAAAGGATTTCTCCATCCCTGGGTGAAATGATAAAAGAAAATTTTAGATGTAAGTATATATTTTGAAATATATAAAAGAAATCCATAAATCTCTGTGAAGTACGTGCAGATAAAATGTATACGGTACCTTCCATCTGCCATAATCCATAGGAATGCTAATATTTCTTATGGCTTTCAAGGGTCTGGTTCGGAAGTTACACGTGTATCATTTAAGTGTGTGACGCATGCAGTAGGATGACGTTTACTAAATTGTAGACTGCTGCACATTAAATATGCGTTACTGCATTAAGTCTTATATACTCTGTACTGCTTTATTTGAGCTTTCCTCCATGAGCATTAATGAAGTTGTCTAAATAATAAACAAAAGTAATTGTGTCACAGAGATGATAAATATGTCAGCTGGAAGAATACAGTAGCAAATGAAAGAAAATTAAGCTTGGTCCTTCTCATGAAGCGACGCTGAGGAAAAAGTTAATTGTTTTAAAATCTAGGCAACATGGTAAAGAAAGAAGAGGTACAATGTGGTCGCTATAAAAAGACATTGGGAGAATTTTCCTCATGCATGAAAGTAAAATCACTGTACAAGAGCTTGATAAAGTACAAAATACTTAACAGACCTTTAAAGGAATTTGCGGATTCCAAAACTGATTCAGGAATTAATTATAACAATTTCTGGAACATACATCTAATGTTCTGAGATCAGTCACACTGTTGGATCATCACCTATACTGAAAATATGGTATACCGGTGGCTGTGATAATACAATATAGTTATTGAAATTCTTCAGTGTAAAAACTTCCTGCTGTTTCATTACCTCCACTATCCTTCATAATGTAAGTTCTGCTGCACCTTCATTACTTCAAATATCTCTCATGACCAGTTTGGTAGCTATGATTTTTCAAATGTATTTTGAAATACATATTAAATCACCTATCTCTTTACTTGGCCCACCATTTTCAGAAAAGACAGCTCCATTTATCATGAACTATTTATTATTCTCCTCATTACAAACTGTAGTATCTAACTCCCCAAAAAAATTAATCAACAAACTTGTGTTTTTTCATGAACATTGTTTCTCCATGAACACACAAAACTACTGACTGACATTCATCTTCGACAGCATATCATCAGTCTTCTCATTGGGGAAACCCTTATGCTCCCCATCTGAATACCGCATTTGGGCACCCTGGCACTCATCCAACTAGAACAATGAGTAGTTATTTGGCCAGGGTTGTATAAAATCAACATGTGTTGTTGTAGTAGTGGGACACTTGTGGTTATCACCTTCTCAGCACACATCATAGGTATCATTTGTATTAACTTTTGTGACCTAGATTCTTGGCCTTCAGCTTTAACCTGAGGAGGATTACCGGGTTGCTTGCACCAATAATCACACCCATTTAGCAATAGTTCATTTATTAACCTTAACACATACAAGGATCACAAAGAACTAAACTGAACATGGTGGAACAGCCAACGATAATGCTTAGAGTCCAAAGATGAATGCATATCAATGTTGGTGTCGATTTCATCGGCACCACAAACCCCTTAACTGCTCTGGATGTGTTAACGCACACAACTTTGTACCTGTCCCTGTGTGCTCTGAACGTGTTTACACGCTCCCCCAGTCCTTCTACCTGGTACTCTATGTTTACGCGTACTAATGGTATCACTTCATACCATTCATTAGGGCTATCAGTACTAAGCTTAGCAATGATTTTAGCCAAAGTAGAATTGATCCTCTCAATCTGTCCATTGACTCTAGAGAGTCCTGTCATTATTAAAATGTGTCCAATTTCTTTTGTAATGCAGTGCTGCTTGGACACTTGAGAGGTAAAGCAAATCCCTCTATTGGACTGGACTGGACTGGATTCCGAAAATTAGTTTTCTGTAATTCCATCTTACTAATATCTTCACTGATTTTGTAGACTTTATGGAATGTAGCCAGGTAAACTTGATACATGCATCAGTAATACTTAGAATGTGACTGTATCCTTTGTGTGTTGATTGAAGTGGTCCAACGTGATTCATGTGATAAATGTATAATCACTTACTACCTTTGAATAAGAGATGGAGGAAACTCTCTTTCTTTCCTGATTTCTTATTCATAATTAAACACATTACACAAATGCAGATCACTCTTTTTCACTTCCTCAGTCAGATCTCATATATAATAATCTTATTTTACTTCCTCTTCAGTTCCCTGCATAATACCCTTTTTTGGACACAAGCTTGACAATTTCATGTTGCACAGTGTGTAGGACCATTAAAGTCTCTCTTCCATCATAGAATTTGAAAAAATGCCATTTCTCATTAAAAAGTTTTCATAAGGCAAGTCATTGAAAATGCTCTTGACTGCTGCTACGTCATGATCCTTCTTTTGAACTTACCTGCTTCTAGCTATTAAACTGCAAAACCAAACAGTACATTCACACTACAACTTAAGGATCTACATGTTTCATCCCAGAAGTAGACTGCTGTTCAACGGTGTAGTCTTCCAAGACTAAAGCCCATCGTGCTAGTCTTGGCGACAAGTCCTTCATATTCATAGTCTTTTGGAACGCAGTGAGGTCCTTCATAATTTTAAAATGTATTCCTAAAAAATATACACAGAATTTCCCTAAGGCATTAACAATAGCTAAAACTTCAAGCTCATAACTACTGTATTTTTCCTCTTGAAGTGTTGTTTTCTCACTTATATATGAGACTGGATGGAACTTGTCATCGTATGGAGATTTTTGTAATAATGTAGCTCTAAAACCTTCTTTCCTTGCATCCGTGTGTAGTTGAGGTTGGTGTTTAGAGTTGTAGATTTTTAAAATTGAATCCAATGTGAAGGAATGTCTTTCATCATCTTGAATGCTTGGCTCTGCTCTTCTTCAAACCTATAGTCTTCATCATTCCTCGGTAAATTGTTCAGAGTTTGACAAGTTTAGAGTAATTTGAGATACACTTCCTAGAACTAGGAAACAGATTTCAGTTGTGGAATGTTTTGAACAGCAATTGTCACTTCAGAAGAAGATTGAATTTGTCCCCTCTATATAACATACCCAGGAAACTCAACAGTTGTCTTCAAGAACTGATGTTTATAAAATTAATTGCCAAATCATATTCTGCTGCAGTTTTTAACACTAAACCAAGTTATTCGAGTGTCTCATCATCACTATTTGTTGGTATTATAATATTGTCCATGTAAATAAATATAGTGTTCTCTTGAGTCAATGCTAAAAAAAAAAAAAAAAAATACTGGAACTCTGTAGGTGAATTTGATAATCCAAACATTCCTGAACTGAAACTTCCCTGATTGTGCCACAAATGCAGTAGTATATTTTCATATTTTCAGCCTTCCTCTTCTATATTAATATAAACAAAAGAAACAATCTTGAGGCTGAATGTGGAAAATACACAGGTGTCTAGCAATTTATATAAAAAAAAATGTTCTATGATGGGCAACACAAATTCTTTCTCTCTTGGTGACAATCTTCTGGGTCTACTACATATTGGTTACTCTTCTCTCAAAATAATCTTCATTTGGACATCAGAGGACTTTGTCTTTGTTGGAGTGTAATTGGTCACTAAATCTTCAGTATGTTCCTTTGTTTCATCACTAACAGAGTTTTCAGTATGTAATTCTGGTCTGTCTGCTATATGGATACACATAAATGAGCCTCTCTTTCCTGTTTCCTAATAGTAACTCCTCCCTTCCAACTACCATTTCTAAATTCATAGCTTCTCTAGACACCACATAAATATCTGTTTCAATTTTCACATCATCTCATAACCATGCTTTCATAATAAATTAAGCTGACTGCCACTGTCAATTAGCACCTATATTTCTTGGTTACTTATTCGTTTTTAATTTTACAATTACTTATACCCTTCTTAGCAGTGTTAGCATTCATTGTCACCTTCTGATTATTTTTCTCCTTTGTGCAGACGACATGTGGCGATATTCACTGCTATTGAAGAATCTCCTTCCCTTCCTCTTGTGGTTGCAGTCACTTGACCTGAGACCACAGGCACCACAATTGAAACAATTTTTGTTTGGATCCCATGCCGTGCATTTAATATTTATGTTACTTGAGTCCTTTGCTTCTTTCCTATTGGAGTTTAAATTTTCATTGCTGTAATTTTTGTTATTTCTTTTCAGCAGTGACTCCATGCTCCTTCATAATGCATCATTTTTTCCATAAACTCTTTCACACTTCCAGTGCCATAAAGTAGAAGTTTTGTGCGTGAGTCATCTTCTGCCCCATCAATCACATACTGTGTTAGTGAGTTCTTATCAATGTCAACACTGTTAGCAATTTCCTTCATTATGAGGAAGTATTCTTGAAGAGACTCTTTTCATCAAGTCAGCAGTTGGTGGATCTCCAAAGCACTGATTTTCATGTCAAATTCTTCCTGCAAAGCTCTCTTCAATGCAGCCCACGATGTAAGACCCTTCTCACAATGAATAAAAACTTAACCAAACCTTCAAATGACGTTTGTAGAATCATATTTTGCTTTTCTCATCCGTTTCTAAATCAGAATCTTTTTCTGTCTCCTTTTTGAGTAAACTCGATCTTTTGTCACAACGCTTTTGGATTGCATCCTCTTTTCCATCACCGACATCGCCACCTTCATCTTCACATTCTATGTCACTATTAATTTTCACTACAAGTTTCCCAGTATTGGGTAAAAAATAACAAATCTTGGTAGTAATTTAAATTTTCCTTCCACTATCTAGATGCAAGATATTGCAGATTGCTCCTAATTCCGCTTGTGAAAATGACGCTTCAATGAATGACTTCTTAGCTTCAAGTTCACCAGGTACTGACTGAAAAGTAAACCCAGAAAATTCCCTCAAGCATTTTCAACTTCTTCTCTTATGTGGAACTGTTCTGAAAATTAACTTGCGTATAGATTTAATGGTTTTACCCAGTACAGAGGTTATATTTTAATTTCAGTTAAAATTGCTATTTCTAGATTTATTTATTTATTTGGTTAGCTATTTCTTCTTTTTCCACATTTATAATTTCTCCTTGCATAGCTCTGCTATTTCTTATCATTGTTCAAATGTGAATACTCATCATAGAGTCACAATCAACTCAACTGCACATCACAATGTCATTGCAAGCAAAATGGCACTCAGAAAAGTTCATTGTAAATGTCATAGATTAGGTGGCAATATTGCATCATCACTTGTTCAGTTAATCCTGGATGAGCCCCGATAATTTGTAGGAAAGGCAGTTTGACTTTCGTGAAGAACTATTTATTGCTGTCCTCATTACAAACTTTAATACTGAACCCTCCAAAAAACAAAAGAACTTAACTAACAATTTCAAGTTTTTTCCATGAACATTGTTTTTCCACATAATTAGAACATTGTTTCTCCTCAAAACTACTATCAAACATTCAGCTTCTCCTGCATGCCACTAGAATGAGCAGTGTACCCTTAAACCATCGTCTCAATCCCACAATTTTGATGTTGTTGTATGTGGTATTTCAAAGCTCATTATCACAGACTTCAATTGGCCTCATTTTTGTTGTTTGATGTTAAGGTTCATTTATACTGCTTAGTTATTTGTAGAAGAATATCCATTCATTTGTATGAGATTAGAACACATCTGTGTATGTGTTTTTATTGGTTCTGCTCCAATGTTCCACAATACATGCGGGAGAATGTTGGATAGGGTTGTATAACGTACAATTTCAATACTGTCTTGAAATATTGATTGCAAAACTGATCACCATGGTCAGTTTGAAGGTTTGGTGGACAGCAATTCATTCCCAGCTGCAGCAACCAGTCCATCACCTGTGCAGTTCTCTTTGGTTTTGCAGGTAAGGCCCAAATGAATTTGATATATTTGTAAATGACCACTGAAATATATTTGAAACTTTTATTCTCCCATGAATAGCCTATTGCTTCATACACAGTGTGATCAAAAGTATCTGGACACCTGGTTGAAAATGACTTACAAGTTCGTGGCACCCTCCATCGGTAATGCTGGAATTCAGTATGCTGTTGGCCCACCCTTAGCCTTGATGACAGCTTCTACTCTCACAGGCATATGTTCAATCAGGAGCTGGAAGGTTTCTTGGCGAAAGGCAGCCCATTCTTCACAGAGTGCTGCACTGAGGAGAGGTATTAATGTCGGCTAGTGAGGCCTGGCATGAAGTCAGCATTCCAAAACATGCCAAAGGTGTTCTATAGGATTCAGGGATGTTATTGTGGTGTAACCAGTCTGCCACAGGCTGTGTATTACAAACAGGTGCTCGATCATGTTGAAAGATGCAGTCACCATCCCCGAATTGCTCTGGAACAGTGGGAAGCAAGAAGATGCTTAAAACATCAGTGTAGACCTGTGCTGTGATAGTGCCATGCAAAAGAACTAGGGGTGCAAGCCCCCTCTATGAAAAACACAAGCACACTATAACACTACTGCCTCTGAATTTTACTCTTGGCTCTACACACATTGGCAGATGACATTCACTAGGCATTCACCATAGCCACACCCTGCCATTGGTTCACCACATGTGTACATCGTCACTCCACACATTTTTCCACTGTTCAATCATCCAAAGGTTACACTTCTTACACCATACGAGGCGTCATTTGGCATTTACTGGTGTGATGTGTGGCTTATGAGCAGCCGCTCGACCATGAAATCCAAGTTTTCTCACCTCCCGCCTAACTGTCATAGTACTTGCAGTGGATCCTGATGCAGTTTGGAATTCCTGTGTGATAGTCTGGATAGATGTCTGCCCATTACACATTACAACCCTCTTCAACTGTTGGCGATCTCTGTCAAACAATGAGGTCGGCCTGCACACTTTTGTGCTGTATGTGTCCCTTCACGTTTCCACTTCACTATCACATCAGAAACAGTGGACCTAGGGACGTTTAGGAGTGAGGAAATCTCATGTACAGATGTATGACACAAGTGACACCCAATCACCTGACCACATTCGAAGTCCATGAGTTCTGCGGAGCACCCCATGCTGCTCTTTCACGATGTCTAATGACTACTGAGGTCGCTGATATGGAGTACAAGGCAGTAGGTGGCAGCACAATGCACCTAATATGAAAAACTTATGTTTTTGGGGGTGTCTGGATACTTTTGATCACATAGTGTATCTACATTATCAACCTGCTATAAGTCATCTAGGCTTTGTATTACAGTGTATCTACCTGCTAGATTTGTTACCGAGAGCTTCAAACAACATGTAAGTTGTTACGGAGATGCTTTGGGAACTCAAATGGTAATCCCTGGAGCAAACGTGACATCCTTTTCGTGAAACATTATTGAGAAAATTTAGAGAACTGCCATTTGAAGCTGACTGCCAAACAATTCTACTACTGCCAACATACATTGTGCCTAAGGACCACAAAGATAAGATACAAGAAATTAGAGCTCGTGCGGAGACATACAGACAGTCATTTTTTCCCTCACTGCTGCTTGTGTCTGTATATGTGCAGATGGATATGTGTGTTTGTGCGAGTGTATACCTGTCCTTTTTTACCCCTAAGGTAAGTCTTTCCGCTCCTGGGATTGGAATGACTCCTTACCCTCTCCCTTAAAACCCACATCCTTTTGTCTTTCCCCCTCCTTCCCTCTTTCCTGATGAAGCAACTGTTGGTTGCGAAAGCTTGAATTTTGTGTGTGTGTTAGTGTTTGTTTGTGTGTCTATCAACATGCCAACGCTTTTGTTTGGTAAGTTTCATCATCTTTGTTTTTAGATATATGATTATATAATAATACGTTTATGGACTATAGTTGGGTCACTAAAAAACTTGTAGAGGTACTGTCTAAAATTTTCACAAGGCACAATCTCATGACTGTGGTAAATAGCTTGAGCACTGATTCTGGAGAGTGCACATTCTGTAGTGATCAAAGGCCTAGTGTGGTCTCATGGCTGTACAGAGACAAAGTATGTGTGTCCAGCTGAACGTGCAAATTATTTCTCACCTCGAGGTGCCATTTAATTTGGACACAGCGGGAAGGAGTAATGGATTGGCACCTGTTCATATTCCCAAATCCGTTGGTGAGGAACACGCATTGTACTCAACCCACATGGTCTGCACCTGACAGAATCTGCAGTCAGCATAATTCATATTTCCAAATCCGTTGGTGAGGAACACGCATTGTACTCAACCCACATGGTCTGCTCCTGACAGAATCTGCAGTCAGCATAAATGTCCACAAGGCATGGAGGTCTATCTTGCACTGAATTTCGCTTTTGTGCCTGTGGGCACTGCACCATTGCCAAAGGTTTGTCTGACAGCAAAATCTGTGCTCACGGGCAAATACTGGCATGCCGCCATCCTTGTAGTTCTTTGGTACAGCTACCACACAGATCACCCTTGGAGAATAGAACTCCGTGGCTTTGAGAAGCAAAAGCAATCGGTCTGTGGCCAGCATATCTCTGGGCCTTGCACGCTTTGTGCTGATGTCAATGCAAGCACAATGACAGTGGTTTCGTCAGCAGTGAATGGGCAGTGGAGCATGATGTCACACTTGGCTAGCCTGGTGAGAAATGAGTGCGTTCTTGTACTGCCTGCTGGCAACAGCTGGACACTGGCACATGAACAAACTCTGGTTACATACAAATAAAAGACTTGAAACAAAATGTTCACACAGATGCACTGTTCATAATGCAGTGATTTCTTGACTCACCCAACATGAAAACACGGCATGGAACCTGATACATACTTGACATGTACAGGTAGGGGGACGTGGAGACTACAGTGTGTCTAGACTTGTGTGAATGCTGTGTCATTGGGACTTGAACATGGCTCTCAGAACTATGACGGACAGGCTGAGCAGTGTGGGAGGCATTTCTGGAGCTCAATAGGAACACAATGCAGAGACTGTCCCAATGCCTGACATGTCAGATGCACAAAAATGTGACAGTAACTCCAGGATCTACGATGGACAAACAGCCAGTGAGATGGGAGGTGATTCCTGGAGCTCAACTGAAGATGAGATCACAGCTGGTGAGGCAGCCTGCCAGTGATAGTGCCTCAATGGGAGCTGGCTGGTGGCGTGACATCATTGTGATGCAGCATGGGCATTAGAAATGAACACGATGGCCAGCTTGTGTGACATAGTCTGCTGGCTGCTGTGGGAGGGGTGACCGGTGTGCCAGTCTGGGGCATGGTCCAGGTGTCTGCCTGGTTGGGGTGGAAATAGGCTGAGGCACACGTGGGTGTGTGGGGCAGCTGGCAGCACCCACACATCACTGGAGGCTATTCGTGTGGGCTCTGCCTTAGCGGTTGCATGGGGAGCATCATCCACTGATAGGTACTCCAGCACGTTAAAGAAGTGAAGAGTGGTTGGAGTGGTCAAGAAGCCAGCCAGCTTGACTTGCTCAAAGTACTTTAGTCGGCTTGCCATTACATTCAATCTGCAGTCTTCTCATCATGGGCAATCAAGCAGTGTAGTCCCAAGTAGGGTGACCTAAGTTGTCACTGTACCATGTCTATGCAGCGCAACATAAGATGCGTGCAGTGCTGTAAATTGGCATGAACAAATACTTTGATGGTGCTGTGCCGCATCGGTGCAAGCAGTCTAAGGTCAGCCATGTGACTGTGCAGACATTCTACCAGTAGTGAGGCTGAGCTGTCATGTTGCGGTAGTACCTCCCTCATGGATTCACCAAGGATGGTGAGCAACTGACAGTAGATGAGGTCTGCAGGTGAAACACTTATCCCTTCCTTCAGTGTTACTCACAGGCTGAGGTTTATGAGCAGCAGTGCCTCTGTCTAGTCAATGTCATAACATGTCAGGGACACTTTCAGTATCTGACGGAGCCGGTCGGCCATGCTGTTGGATACTGGTTGTTAGCTGGTCATTTGATGTAACCACACACCACGTAGTTGGATGACTTGCATAAACAGTGTGCTGTTGAACTGGTGGCTGCAGTCTGTTGTTATGTGACTGGGGCAGCCAAATTGTGCCACCCAGGAATGAATGAAGGCAACGTCAATAGTTTCAGCGGTAATGTCCGTTATTGGCGTTATCTCTGGCAAGTGCGTGAAACGAACCACCATTGTCAGTAGATACTGCTTGCTCACAATGCCCATGTGGACTTGTGTGAAGTGGCATGTTGTGTCAGGGAAGGTGCCGATGGCTGCATGGGTTTGTTTCCTGACTTTGGTATGCAGGGGCTCAGTGCAAGTGTGTGCCCAGTTCCAGCAGTCTTTCAGGAGTCCTGTCCAGACAAAATGCATGGCCTCATGCGTAGCAAGCAGTGATGTTTACACTGGGATGTAATAGCCCATGTACATAGCTGAATGCACCATGTCAGAATTTCTCTGGGAGAAATGGGCAGTTTGCACCTGTCTAAACATCACACCAAATCTTGCCAAAGGAACCAGGAAAGAGTCATTAGAGGTGTCTGATGGAAGCTGTCCAATTGTTCATTACTCTCCTGTTCTTGGGGGTGAGGGAGAAGATAACAGCGCTATCATGGGACTAACAGTCGGCGACGATGTCCATCCTGAAAATGTAGCAAATGTCTGTGGTGAACTGCGACATGTACTCCAGCTGTAGTAGTTGGTGCAGTGAACAGATGACTTTGTTTCTCCAAAACTTGTGAGTTATTGGCTTGTGGTTGGTGAAAATAACAAAAGGGTGGGCTTATACTGAAGAATAGAAGTATTTCACCAAATGTTAACATCACAAGCAGCTCATTGCCATAGCACTCCACAAGCATCATGATGCTGATAACTTGCACGAAATAAACTGAGTGGCTGGCAGCTGCGGTCAATTGGATTGCTGGAGTGCTGTATCCATAGTGGGCTGGCTAAAAGTTATAGATGGTGTTACTGTAGATAAAATTAGTTTAGCTTCACTTGTGGAGGAAGATGCGCTGGGGATTTATCAAGCCTCCCCCCCCCCCCCCCCTTCCACACACACACACACACACACACACACACACACACACACACACAGAATGGCGGTCTCTGTTTTTAGAAATATGGTAAACTGAAATTACAATATATATAAGGAACAATCAAAAAGTTTCTGTTTCAGGGCATTGCTGCAATGTATATGCAACATAACACAGCTCCAATGCAGATATGTAAGCACTGACACATAGGGACGGCATTAGTTAAGGCATTCCTGTCTCTCCGACGTGCATGCGATAACATGACTATGGTGACATTATTACCAAATGCATCCAAACAGGAGCATCATGCTGTTGTCCTTTTCTTGGCTGCCAAAGACAAACACCAGTAGACATTCATCAGAGTATAAAGAATGTGTATGGTGGCAGCATATCTGTCGAAAACCACCATTGTGGAATGGCGCAACAAGGGGTTTTGCGCTTCATGATAATTGACGTCACCATATCACAAATGTTATAATGCAGAAGTTCTGACAACTCGGGTGGGAGACACTTGAGCACCCACCTTATAGTCCTGATTTCTCCCCATACGATTACCACGTGTTTGGTTCTTTATGAAGGGCCTTGAAGGGTCGACGATTCCTGTTGAATGAGAATGTACAGCAGACAGTTACAGACTTCTTTGTGCTGCTGGACATGGTATTTTATCAAATGGGTATCTTCGACATGGTGTGCGAGTGGGACGATTGCTTCAATGCTCACGGCAATTTTGCCTTACTGGCATAGTGATTCTGGACCAGATGACCTTTGAATGGAACCTTCTTGATTGCCTCTTATAAACTGTGTCATACAGAGTCCGAGTTGATTATTTATAAGTCAGTTTTTCAATAAGTAGTTTTCAACTTTTAACATACCAGAAAAATTGTGATTTAGGAAATTTCCCTGGTGTAAGTAATTTTTATCTAAAACTTCAACTGAGGTCAAAAATGAAATTTACAACAAATTACCACAAAACTATCATAAAGCAGGTGCATGATATATCTAACGACAGAAAAACTTAACATTAGTGCCATACCTGCAATAAATGTTTGTGCTTACAACACACTGCGTCAACGTGTGATAGGCGTTTCATTAATGAAGAACACCTTGAATGAACAGTATTTGCTCCAAATATTACAAGCGAGCAAACTACACATTACAACCAAAATTAAGACAATATACGTCTATGTATTATTTCTCTTGTTTCTGGAATGTGATCACTGTGATTGAAAATTACAAAACTTTTCAGAATTTTATGGAAAAGTCAAAACTTTTTGTAATTTATGTATGTTATCAAGGTTCATTAATTATGTTTACACTAATATTTGGAACATAACTTTTTTTATTTCCAAATAAAAAATGTAAGGGTTAACAATCACCAGGGAATAGTGTGCTAGCAAAATGGTCCACTTTGTTAAAAAACTTCCTGGCAGATTAAAACTGTGTGCCCGACCGAGACTCGAACTCGGGACCTTTGCCTTTCGCGGGCAAGTGCTCTACCATCTGAGCTACCGAAGCACGACTCACGCCCGGGCCTCACAGCTTCACTTCTGCCAGTATCTCGTCTCCTACCTACCAAACTTTACAGAAGCTCTCCTGCGAACCTTGCAGAACTAGCGAGTGAAAATCTCATTCTGGTCCACTTTGTTGTTAACAAGTAAGGTTGATTTCAATACCTCACAAGGAATTAGTCACATTCCTTTGTGTAAAACTATCACTCTGTAGTTTTTGATACAAAACAGTCTGCCGCAGATCTGAGATTATTTTGAATTTGCTCAAAATCTTAATTTTTAATTTTTGACAATTACTGGCAGAAATGTCATTTGCAGGAGCATGGGGTTCTGTCTTTTCTTTCAAAACTAGCTAAAAAGACAACAACAATAATACTCAGCACATATAGAAAGTATATATAATAGCAGTTTTGTATTGCAATGCTGATGTTAACCACCCTCCTTTTTTCTTTTTGAAACATAAATAACTGTTGACGTTGTTTTCACCTTTTAGTTGTAATACGATAAACAGTCAAAGTGATCTCATACAATTACATATAAGAAGCCCTAAAAGAAAGGGTGACAGGAAACTATCTCAAGAGTCCTTTGCAGCCAGCTATTACCCATACTTACAGATAACACAAAGATTTGCTTCCCTATAGGTTTTTTTTACATAATTGTTAAATGTACTTGACTGTGGGTAGATTGTGAGAGAGAGAGAGGGGGCAGAGGACAAGGAAAGGATGAGAGAATGAAAATCTGAGGACACATTCTGTAAAAACGTTTATTTTACAGATTGCAGATTTGCAAAAAAATGCCATAAAAACATCTGTAAAGTCTATTGTCAGGTGTTACACCAATCAATACAACAAAGATTAATTCATAAAAGTATGTATGTAAATATTTGCATATATAGGATATCTTAAGACTTTAACTTGATCGAGTACTTATTCCTCAGCAGAATATGACTTCAGGTGGAATCTCATTGAGCCACAAATGTAGCTTCAGGATAATATGGTAGAACTGCTGCTGTTCACCAACTACTATGCATCAACTTCTATAATGAAGTTACGGTCGCACCTTTTTTCAATGCTTCAAGAATCTGATGGCAATGTTTTTGGCACCATGATACCTGAACTATTATCATGATTGGAGTAGGATGATAGAAAATTGGAACCTGTAATTTATGTCAATCTCTCAAAATTAATTGGATCCTACAAGATGATTCCTAAGTAAATAACTTTTTGATTAATTATTTGCTCTTCCATTTATTATTATTATTTCTTTCCTTTCTCAGACGTTATGTCTGGTTAAAAATGGGAAGTGACGCGGATGTTGATCAAGCGTGACTTCCTTTTAACTGTACGGTATATGTTACTGTACGGTATATGTTACATTGCATTTAGGAACTTTCGGGTAATTGAACATGTGTCAATAATTATAGATTTCTGTAGTTGTATATATACGTTTGGATGTAGCTGTATTGCGTTGATGTACTGGTGGATACTGTGTCGTATGACTCCTGCAGTTGATAGTATAATTGGTATAATGTCAACTTTATCCTGATGCCACATGTCCTTGACTTCCTCGGCCAGTTGGATGTATTTTTCAATTTTTTCTCCTGTTATCTTCTCTATGCTTGTTGTATTGGGTATGGATATTTCGATTAGTTGTGTTAATTTCTTCTTTTTATTGGTGAGTATGATGCCAGGTTTGTTATGTGGTGTTGTTTTATCTGTTATAATGGTTCTGTTCCAGTATAATTTGTATTCATCATTCTCCAGTACATTTTGTGGTGCATACTTGTATGTGGGAACGTGTTGTTTTATTAGTTTATGTTGTATGGCAAGTTGTTGATGCATTATTTTTGCTACATTGTAATGTCTTCTGGTGTATTCTGTATTTGCTAGTATTGTACGTCTGCTTGTGATGTGATCTACTGTTTCTGTTTCTTGTTTGCGAAGTCTGCATTTATCTGTTGTGGTATTGGGATCTTTAATAATATGCTTGCTGTAATATTTGGTGTTTATTGTTCGATCCTGTATTGCAATCATGAATCTTTTTGTCTCACTGTATATATTGCCTTTTCTTGGCCATGTGTTGGATGCGTCTTGATCGATGTGTCAGATGATTCGGGTGCTTGCCATGTAGTGTTTTCTTTTTCCAATTTACTTTCTTCATATCTGTTGATGTTATGTGATCTAAAGGGTTGTAGAAGTGGTTATGAAATTGCAATGGTGTAGCCAATGTATTTATATGAGTGATTGCTTTGTGTATGTTACTAGTTTCTGCTTGTTCTATAAAGAATTTTCTTAAATAGTCTGCCTGTCCATAATGTAGGTTTTTTTTATGTCGATAATTCCCCTTCCTTTCTGTTTGATGTGAATATTTCTGTTGCTGAATGTATGTGATGTATTCTATATTTATGGCATTCTGATCGTGTAAGTGTATTGAGTGCTTCTAGGTCTGTGTTACTCCATTTCACTACTCCAAATGAGTAGGTCAATATTGGTATAGCATAAGTATTTATAGCACTTTTTTTCCCCCTTTCTGTCAATTCTATTTTCAGTATTTTTGTTAGTCTTTGTCTATATTTCTTTTAGTTCTTCTTCAATATTTGTATTATCTATTCCTATTTTTTGTATGTATCCCAGTTATTTATAGGCATCTGTTTTTTCCATCGCTTCTATGCAGTTTCTGTGGTTATCCAATATGTAATCTTCTTGTTTAGTGTGTTTTCCCTTGACTAAGCTATTTTTCTTACATTTGTCTGTTCCAAAAGCCATATTTATATCATTGCTGAATACTGCTGTTATCTTTAGTAATTGGCTGAATTGTTGATTTGTTGCTGCCAGTAGTTTTAGATCATCCATGTATAGCAAATGTGTGATTTTGTGTTAGTATGTTCCAGTAATATTACATCCATAATTTAGCATGTTGGATAGTGGGTTCAGAGCAAGGCAGAACCAGAAAGGACTTAGTGAGTCTCCTTGGTATATTCCACGCTTAATACAGATTAAGCTGTGATGTGATATTATTTGAAATTGTTTGGATATTAAGTGTGGTTTTCCAATTTTTCATTACTATGTTTAGGAACTGTATCAATTTAGGATCTACTTTGTATATTTCCAATATTTGTAGTAACCATGAATGGGGTACACTGTCTAAAGCTTTTTGGTAATCAATGTATGCGTAGTGTAGTGACCTTTGTTTAGTTTTAGCTTGATATGTCACCTCTGCATCTATTATCAGCTGCTCTTTACATCCTTGTGCTCCTTTGCAGCAGCCTTCTTGTTCTTCATTTATAATTTTGTTGTGTGTTGTATGTGTCATTAATTTCTGTGTAATGACTGAAGTTAATATTTTGTATATTGTTGGTAGGCATGTTATGGGGCAATATTTTGCTGGGTTTTCTGTGTCTACCTGATCTTTAGGTTTCAGATAAGTTATTCCTTGTGTAAATGTATCAGGGACTGTGTATGGGTCTGCAATGTAACTGTTAAATAATTTAGTTAGATGTGAATGTGTTGAGGTGAACTTCTTTAGCCAGAAATTTGCTATTTTATCTTTTCCAGGGGCTTTCCAATTGTGCGTAGAATTAATTGCTCGGGTGACTTAATGTTGCAAAATTATCACTTCAGGCATTTGTGGTATCATCTCGTATGAGTCTGTTTCTGCTTGTATCCAGTGTGCATGTCTTATGTTGTACCGGGTTTGACCATATGTTGCTACAGAAGTGTTCCATGTCTGTTATGTTTGGTGGGTTGTCTATTTTAATGTGTGTGTTATCTATTGTCTGATAAAATTTCTTTTGGTTTGTGTTGAATGTTTGGTTTTGTTTCCTTCTATTTTCACTTTTTTTGTATCTTCTAAATCGTTTGGCCAATGCTTGTAATTTCTGCTTCTTTTCATCTAATTGCTCTATTGCTTCTTGTTGGGAGATTTTACCAAACCTTTTTCGTTTTTTGTCTGATATTTCATTTCTTATAAATTGTGTTACCTGTCCGATGTCTTTTCTCAGTTTTTCTGTTCTGATGTGTAGCCTGTGTTGCCATGCTGGTTTTGTGAGTTGTTATTATTATCATCACCATCATCCAGATAGCCATCACTTAGAATCTAATAATATTAACATTGCACAGAGATCCTTGAAAACTATACTGTTGTCCCCATCTTGTAGAACTGGGTATTTGTCGGTGGTCTGCATCTTCCCATCCGGATATTTCGATGTTGCATCTCAGCATGTTTCCTGAGACAGTTCACTTTGCTGGCTGGGTCCCGCATTTATGCCTGGGTGGTGCCTGGCATTCACTATGCCTACTGTGGCTGTTTCTTGTGGTGTTATCTGTCTTCAGGCATTCCCTCTTCCCTTTGCCCCTGCTGCAGCTGCCCCATGGCATTCCATATTAGGTCTGCATCCACTAGGCCCGGCACTATTGTGACACTGTAGACATTCCTTATGCTATTCACAGCCACTGCGGCTTTCCCTTGTGGCCATTGCACACTCCTAGCATTCTGAACTCAGTATGTACCTGCAAGGTGCTCTTTCTGTGTGTGGCATTAGGCTGCTGTTGGAGTTGCATATGTCCATGTACGTTGCAGCAATCTCTTGTTGTGGTAGCCACCATCTGGTATTCCGTATTATGTCTGCTCTCAGGTTCAGCAGTACCTCACTTTTCTGGTGACACTGTCAATCACCCGAAACCTTAGGCACCACACAACCTGGGACCAGCAGCTACCACCTCAAGATATTGCTGCAGCATGTTAGGACACAGGAACAGCACCTTATTGGTGTGTACCAAATTCAGGACACCATTTTTGAGTATGACATGGCCACAAGAGAATGCCGCAGTAGTTGCAAATGGCATAAGGAATGTCTGCACTGTCAACCTAGTGCCAGGAAAGCATCAGATTGGTACGGATCTAATACGGAATGCCAAAATTTACAGAGTGACAAGCTACTACAGCACTGACGGAGGAGGAAAAACAACTAAAATGCAATCTTACCTAATGGGCAGTGGCGTACCATCTAAGTGCAGCTTGGGGGCAGCCATTGTTTTCTGCAGTTCCTACATTTGCCTTACTTGATCATGAAACAAGTAAAAACTCTGTTCCTCTCCTTCCAAAGATTGTCACCATTACTGATAGATGCATTAAAAGGTTATACATATGGTATGATGTCACTGTTTATATGCAGAAGCCCACAGGTAACCTTACAATTTATAACCTTCAGCTGACTAATGTATGCTCAGCATATCATGTGTCACTTTCTCTTAAAAGAGAAACTTGCTGTTTTCAACTTAGCAAATCCTGGCATTTCTTTGAAACTTAATCTGAGAGAACATTAATTACTATCCAGTTGTCAGTATCTACAACAGTGAAATTTGTAGCTTTTATCGTTTGCCCTAATATAGAAAAAACTTGTTTGTCTATTCTGTAGAAGCACCACATAAGTTTGCTTAGCCCTTTTCCCCTATCCTATGTAAGTGACCTGGAGGAGGACAACAGTGGAAGTGGAAGTTTATCGAAAACCTGATGGTAAACTTGGCCACAAAGTGTATAGGAAACCAACCAATACGGACAGGTACCTTCACGCCTCCTCCCACCATCACCCCACGCAGAAGAAGTCCGCCCTGCACACGCTAACGAAGAGAGCGTACAGGATAAGCGACGAAGAACATCTGAAGACAGAACTTGAACGCCTCAGGTCCATCTTCGGAACTAATGGCTATGGAAAGCAGATGATAGACAGCACCATGTCGACAAGGGAGAAGACTAATAGGGAAGAGGAGAAGGAGGCACAGAGCATTGCTGTGTTACCATATGTACAAGGGGTCACCGAACGTATTGGCAAAATTCTACGAAAAGCCGACATTAAACCAATTTTCCGAAGCAGAAACAAAATATCAGACATGCTCGGTTCTACCAAGGATGCAGTTGACAAACTACACACAGCTGGCGTGTATGAAATTGGTTGTGCGTGTGGATTAGTCTACATAGGTGAGACGGGACGTGCAATTAGCACAAGGCTCTCGGAACATGAAAGATATATCCGCCTGAAACAACACACTAAGTCAGCAGTGGCGGAACACCGAGACGAGTGCGGGAAACCAATATTTTTTCAAGAAGCCCGCGTCCTGGCGAAACAGCCTCTCACTTTCAAAAGAAAGATTAGGGAGCCAAAAGACCCGCCAACATGAATAGAGAGGACGGGTACAAGCTTCCGAGGTCTTGGCTGCCTGCAATAGCAGGGCTATGGAGCGGCGGCAGAGCCGTGGCGGCCCATGCAGACACGCGGAGAGCCGCAGTAGTGGTCGCGAGCACACAAAGCAATGGCACACTGCAGCCGGCTTCTGGACAGCATGGAAACAGTGTGACGTCACAGCCATCACCTGTTCGCTATTCGTCCGTCTCCTCCAATGGGGTGGATTAATACAAAGACCAATAGAAAACAGCTATTTCAGCACCAATAAAGCATACCTTTCACCTCTCCTCCTCCTCCATTTATAGCCAATCAATTAACGACACGGTTTTCTCGGGCAGCTATTTAAGGAACCAAGTGTGTTCATTTAGCAGTTAACGTAAGGCCCTGATGAAGGCTAGCTGCAACGTTGGCCGAAACGTTGGTGCATTTTAAATTATGACGATGTGGTCTGATACCCTGAAGAATTTTATTGAAGAAGACAACGGCCGCGGAAGCGTACGCTTACACAAGCGTTCATAGTGTCAATCACTGCATCATCACTGTCAAATTGCCATCTATTGAGGTCCTTTTTAGGTTTGGGAAAAGAAAAATGTCTGATGGAGCCAATTTGGAGAATATGACAGATGACGTAACAATTCAAACCTGCAGTCATGCAGAGTTTACAGTGCTGTGAAGGCTTTGTGTGCCGGTGTGTTGTCCTGATGCGAAAGAATTCCGCGCGCAAATTTTCCGTGCCTTTATTATTTTTTTTCTCTTCTCTTCTCTTCTCTTAAATGGCATAGGAGAGTGCAATAATATGATGCATTGATAGTTATGCCGGTCTGCAAGTAATCCACCACAATTGCTCCTTCGGCACCCCAGAAGACTGAGGCCATCACCTCACTGGCTGATTTCTGCACCCAGAATATTTTTAGGGTAGGGGATGAAGGACGTTTCCATTGTTTTGTCTCAGGATCAAAATGGTGAACCCACATTTCATCCACTGCCACGTACCTTGCATGAAAGCCATCTTTATCTGCTTCAAATTGGCAGACAATTTCTTCACAACACTGGACACGCTCCCGTCTCTGATCTACAGTCAAGTCTTTCAGGACTCACCAAGATTAAAATTTCTGTATCACCAAAATATCCACAACCATGTCATGAGCACACCCACGGGACATACCAAATGTGATTTCAATGTGCTGCAATGTTGTTCGACAATCCTGCAAAATCTTATTGTGAACTGCAGTCACTGTTTCATCAGTGGCAATGGTGACAGGTCTTCCGTTCCTTGGCACATCTTCCACACTACTCCTTCCACGTTTGAAGTCAGACACCCAGTTTTTCACTGTTACATGCGACGGAGGACTGTCCTTAAATGTATTCCGCATGTCCTCCGCAATTTCCTTGGGTGTTATTCACGTCAAATGAAGATATTCAGTCACAGTACATTTCTTGATTCGATATTCACCATTTTTCTTACACTATGATGTACAACACACCCTTGCGGCAAAACTGACAAAGCTGGAGCTGTGAAATTTGACTTGCATACCCACAAAGGGTCACCATAAAAGTAGATGGGGTTGTTTGTTTTAGACATTACGGTAACTATCTCCATCTAAAAACTTCTCAACTGCCCCTCATGTATGAGCAATGAGACAAGGGGTTGGGGCAGGAATGGAGTTGCGATTGAGGAGGATACTGTGTAGGTCTGGTGGGTGGTGGAATGCTGTGGGAAGGTTTGGAAGGATAGTGGGCAGGATATCCCTCATTTTAGGGAACAAAAGGAGATACTCTAAACCCTGGCAGAGAATGTGATTGTTTCTCCAGTCCCGAGTGGTAATGAGTCATGAAAGGAGTGCTGCTTCATGGCCAACTGACTCCACACCCACAGCTTCCTTTTTGGTCACAATGACAACTTTATTCTCACCCACAATTACTTTACCTTTAGTGGCATCATCTACAACCACATCCATGGTACAGCAACGGGCACCTGCATGGCATCATCTGTGCCAAACTATTTATGGCCCATCTTAGGGAATCCTTCCTAATCACCCAGAATCCCAAACTCCCCACCTCATTCAGATTCACTGATGACAATTTTGTAATCTGGGCCAAGAGTAAGGACACCCTATCCATATTCTTTCACAACCTCAACATTTTCTCCCCCATTTGCTTCATCTAATCCTCAACACAAGAAGCCACCTTCACTGATGCTGACCTCCCCCTCATGGATGGCTACATCAGTCTGTCTATCAATCTACCTACCACCATCATCAATGGCTGGACTTCAACAGTTGCCACCCATTCTGCACCACGTTCCTCCCATATAGCCTAGCCAAACAGTCACATCTGCAGTGACAATCAGTCCCTCTCCAAATACACAAAGGGTCTCAATGAGGCCTTCACACATCACAATTACCCTTCCATCCTCTTACAGAAACAGATTTGTGCCTCATCTCTCCTGGTATCTACCACCTCCCAGACACCCATTGTCCAGCCACAAAGGAGCACTCCCTTTGTGACTCGGTACCACTCTCATCATGCCCAGGAATGAGGAATATCCTATCCACTCCTCCCACAGAGGTATTCTGCCACCCGTCAGAACCTACACACTATCCTTGTCCAATCCCATTCCACCCCTTGCCTCGTGGCTTATATACTTGCAACATACCTACATGCCAGACCTGTTCCATACATCCTCTCACCATCACCGACTCTAGCATGATCACTGGCATCTACTATCCCATCAAGGCAGGGCTACCTGTGAAAGCAGCTGTGATCTACAAACTAAGCTGCAACTATAAGCAGTTGCCACACATGACAACCAAAAGGGTCACACTATGAGCAGAAATGGTACCGCCAGACCATCACTCCTGGTTTTTGGGCTGTATGGCGGGTGACAGTCTATGGGTATCCCACCACTGTCTGATGCATCTCCAGATGCATCTTCGGCCTGGAATATCATTGAATGGGGTAGAATTGTCTTCAGTGATGAGTCCTATTTTGAACTGACCCCCAATGATCAGCAAAGACATATCTGGAGATGCCCTGGACAGTGGTGGGATACCAACTTGTCTGTTGCCAGCCATATGCCTCACTGACCAGGAGCAATGGCTTGGGGTGCAATTTTTGTAGCATGACCCCTTTTGTTGTCATCTGCTGGTATGTCGACAATATTCTATGCACCGTTTTGTTGCCATTCATGGCAATTCATCCTGGGCTTTCCATGACAATGACCCACCCACACATGGCAAAAAATTCTACTGCTTGTTGTATTTGTTCTTGCCAAACCCTACCTCAGCAAGCCAGGTTGCCTGACCTCCCCCACTGAGAATCTTAGAGCATTATGGGCAGGACCCTCGAACCAGCTCAGGTTTCTGACAATCTAACATGCCAAGGACAGAATATTGCATGGTATCCCTCAGGAGGACATCCAACAACTATCAATCACAGTCAAGCTGAATAACTGCTTGCAAAAGAGCCAGAGGTGGACCAATGCACTATCGACTTGCTCAATTCGCCAATCTCTTTCTCTTGAAAGAATCACCCAGTTTTTCTAAAACCATGATTATTTGTCTGTACATGTAGATCACATCTACTGATCTCTATCCCATTCACATAATTTCTCAGTGATGACTTTTTTCCCATTTTTAGTTTTCTTTTTTGAATGTACAATGTTGTAACTAAGTCTAGTAAAATTGAGTGAATAGGTGAAATGCCTTAACTGATAAGTGTACTAAAACATTTACTAGCTTTCTGATATATAGCTCTCAGGTTTCCAGCCAAATGAGTTTGTCAAAATGGCACCCTAAACTGGGAACCCAAAAGATTTATATTAGTTCAATTCGGATAGACAGACAAGATCAACAACTCTTTGGTTTACTTGTTCTGTTTGTGAACCAGAAGGACCTAATATTACAGTCAAATCGAAGCCAAGATATGTTGTTTCAATTTATCTGCATATGAGGGAAATTTGTATCCCTATATTATTGCACTATAAACATCCTTTTAATAATGTATAACTATTTTTTTGGGGGGTGGGGGAGTAAGTTTTCTGCATCACCACTTTTCTGAGTGTTAATAACGTCACCAAAATTGTAAAGTGGCTAATAACAAAATAAGCTGTCAGCTTAGTGGTATTCAATACTGCATAATATATGAGGACACAAAAGTTTGACATTTCGTCCACAGCATCAATGAAACACAGAGCAGTAAGATCTAAATTTCATTCCAGTTTTCACGCTCATGTAATTTCCAAAGAATGCCAGGTTATTTTACGTGCAATTTTATCAGGAGTGGGTGCACTTTATGCACTGGGTTTTGAATTACTTTCACTAGAATTACACTTGAGAATTATGTGGAAAACACACACACACACACACACACACACACACACACACACACACACACCTGAATGTGAACATACCATTCATTAAACTGTGTCCTTATATACAGGGTGTTACAAAAAGGTACGGCCAAACTTTCAGGAAACATTCCTCACACACAAATAAAGAAAATATGTTATGTGGACACGTGTCCCGAAACGCTTAATTTCCATGTTAGAGCTCATTTTAGTTTCGTCTGTATGTACTGTACTTCCTCGATTCACCGCCAGTTGGCCCAATTGAAGGAAGGTAATGTTGACTTCGGTGCTTGTGTTGACATGCGACTCATTGCTCTACAGTACTAGCATCAAGCACATCAGTACGTAGCATCAACAGGTTAGTGTTTATTACGAACGTGGTTTTGCAGTCAGTGCAATGTTTACAAATGCGGAGTTGGCAGATGCCCATTTGATGTATGGATTAGCACGGGGCAATAGCCATGACGCGATACGTTTGTATCGAGACAGATTTCCAGAACGAAGGTGTCCCGACAGGAAGACGTTCGAAGCAATTGATCGGCGTCTTAGGGAGCACGGAACATTCCAGCCTACGACCCGCGACTGGGGAAGACCTAGAACGACAAGGACACTTGCAATGGACGAGGCAATTCTTCGTGCAGTTGACGATAACCCTAATGTCAGTGTCAGAGAAGTTGCTGCTGTACAAGGTAAAGTTGACCACGCCACTGTATGGAGAGTGCTACGGGAGAACCAGTTGTTTCCGTACCGTGTACGGGGACTATCAGCAGCTGATTGGCCTCCACGGGTACACTTCTGCAAATGGTTCATCCGACAATGTGTCAATCCTCATTTCAGTGCAAATGTTCTCTTTACGGATGAGGCTTCATTCCAACGAGATCAAATTGTGAATTTTCACAATCAACATGTGCGGGCTGACGAGAGTCCGCACGCAATTGTGCAATCACGTCATCAACACAGATTTTCTGTGAACGTTTGGGCAGGCATTGTTGGTGATGTCTTGATTGGACCCCATGTTCTTCCACCTAAGCTCAATGGAGCACGTTATCATGATTTCATACGGGATACCCTACCTGTGCTGCTAGAACATGTGCCTTTACAAGTACGACACAACATGTGGTTCATGCACGATGGAGCTCCTGCACATTTCAGTCGAAGTGTTCGTACGCTTCTCAACAACAGTTTCGGTGACCGATGGATTGGTAGAGGCGGACCAATTCCATGGCCTCCGTGCTCTCCTCACCTCAACCCTCTTGACTTTCATTTGTGGGGGCATTTGAACGCTCTTGTCTGCGCAACCGAAATGTAGAGACTCTACGTGCTCGTATTGTGGACGGCTGTGATACAATATGCCATTCTCCAGAGGTGCATCAGCGCATCAGGGATTCCATGCGACAGAGGGTGGATGCATGTATCCTCGCTAAAAAACGGAGGACATTTTGAACATTTCCTGTAACAAAGTGTTTGAAGTCACGCTGGTACGTTCTGTTGCTGTGTGTTTCCATTCCATGATTAATGTGATTTGAAGGGAAGTAATAAAATGAGCTCTAACATTGAAAGTAAGCGTTTCTGGACATGTCCACAGAACATCTTTTCTTTCTTTGTGTGAGGAATGTTTCCTGAAAGTTTGGCCGTACCTTTTTGTAACACCCTGTAAATAGCTACAAAGCTTTTTTAAAATTGAATAAATACAAAGAAGGGCAGCAAGTATGGTTATAAGATTTTTTTACTTCTGTCATTGAGATGAGTCATTGAGATGATCAGGAACATGAACTGGCTGATAGTCTTACACAGAAGTCAAATATTTTGTGAAAGCTTATCTGAAGTTTTAAAATATAGCATAAAGTGAAGTATCTATGAAAATAGTACAACACTCTATGTACTGCTTCCAGAAGCATCTTTAAGATGAGAAAAGAAATTACAGCACACATGCACAAACATCCAAGCAATCATTCTTCCCGTGCTCTGCTCCATAAGCAACTGAAATGGGAAGTACTCTCTGACATGCACTTCACAATCTTTTACAGATTAGATATGTAGAAGTATGTTTTATCACCTAGAAGATTAACACTGTGTGACTCAACCAAATAATGTGTGTACCTGGAGCAACATTGACACCTTAAATCCAAATGTTAAAATGTGATCCGTAGTCAGTAGTACTCCCCAATAACAACAGCATGGACACAAGAGATCAAGGTGGGAAACAATAACAAGACAGCTTTTTAGTGTTATTGTACATATTTATCATTTTTTACTTTCAGTCAATAAGTTATTATCTTTAGTATTTTCACAACATTTTCACAATTGTATTTCTTCCTTATAAAATGTAGTAAGACCAACTGTGAAAGACTATTCTTTTATTCTTGATTTTCCTCTTGTACCAACTGTGCCTGCGTACAGCAGCAGCCTGCCCCCCTCTACCACACACGTTGCATTACAAGAGGAGAGAGAGAGGGAGGGGGGGGGGGGGGGTGTGGGTAAGCTGCCCCCATCCTAAGGCGCATACTTTACTTGATCATGTTACAGTCCTCAGCAAAAAAGACATTTAATAAAGATGAAGAAGTATACAGAAACTGGACTTATATGTCCATTTGCTACAGTTTCTATTCAATATAATTTTACTCTTAACAACTGGCAACTTGTAGTGAAGAGGAAAAGATACAAAGATGCTTCCTTGAACTCCCAAACACTAGACAGTAGACAGACTACTTTTCAAACTGCCATCGGATGTCCTTTTAAATACCCACCCCCCTCTCAACAATGAATAACTACTACCTTTACTCCAACAACAATGAACAACACATTTCACATTTAAGCTGCTGTAACAATTTTTGAGATATTTTAGGAATGGCATATTTACTTTGCACACATTCAGTAAGCTCATATTACAATTGTTGACAACTCAATTTAGTTCTTCGACATATTTGAAAGTATATCAAAATTTCAAGCTGTACTAAATCCAGTACAGATTAAAAAGAGAGAGAGAGAGAGAGAGAGGGGGGGGGGAGATTGAAATCTCCATACATGTTGTTACAGCCCTTGACATTATTTCTGTAGGATGAAGCCCCTTCTGAGAAAACCTTTCTCATCTGCAAATTGAAAATTAGTATACCACACAGTCATGTCAGGTGGCTCAACAGCCTTCATGAACTGAGGTACTCTGCCAAATTTCCTTTAATTTTGATTTTGGGCACTTTTTGTAGTATTGGTAGCTATTACCAAGCATATATATATATAATAGAGGGAAACATTCCATGTAGGAAATGTATATCTAAAAACAAAGATGATGTGACTTACCAAATGAAAGTGCTGGCAGGTCGACAGACACACAAACAAACACAAACACACACACAAAATTCAAGCTTTCGCAACAAACTGTTGCCTCATCAGGAAAGAGGGAAGGAGAGGGAGAGACGAAAGGATGTGGGTTTTAAGGGAGAGGGTAAGGAGTCATTCCAATCCCGGGAGCGGAAAGACTTACCTTAGGGGGAAAAAAAGGACGGGTATACACTCGCACACACACACGTCTGCTTGTGTCTGTATATGTGTGGATGGATATGTGTGTGTGTGCGAGTGTATACCCGTCCTTTTTTCCCCCTAAGGTAAGTCTTTCCGCTCCCGGGATTGGAATGACTCCTTACCCTCTCCCTTAAAACCCACATCCTTTCGTCTTTCCCTCTCCTTCCCTCTTTCCTGATGAGGCAACAGTTTGTTGCGAAAGCTTGAATTTTGTGTGTATGTTTGTGTGTCTGTCGACCTGCCAGCACTTTCATTTGGTAAGTCACATCATCTTTGTTTTTAGATATATATTTCCTACGTGGAATGTTTCCCTCTATTATAACTATATATATATATATATATATATATATATATATATATATAAAAAAACAAAGATGATGTGACTTACCGAACGAAAGCGCTGGCAGGTCGATAGACACATATATATATATCTCAGGGTTGAGGTGAGGTGGGGCAACAAATAATCCGATCTTGGAGTTAATTTTTAATACAATCTTTGCTTCCCATAGAGAAAAGAAAACTAGTTTTGACCCTTCTGCCACACAATTTTGAAGTAGTATTAATTTTTTTGACAGTGTAACAAATTACCTATCACTATTCTTCCCTGTCAATACAAAATGACTAGTCAAGCAAGCATATTTGTTTTAAAAAATGTGAAGAAGAAATAATGTATTAATTTACATTCAATAAGTTTTGGACTGTACAATACTTTATGTGAAGCTCAGATGAGTATGAAATAAATTTGAAATGACATTAGCATCTCTTTCCATTCTTGAGGGGGACAAGGTGTAAAAATGTAAACTACCATATGTTATCGTAGGCCCAATGGGAGCTTCATCAGTTGCACATACCAATGTGTCAATTGCATTTTTATGCCTACTGCTGGAACAGCAGCATGTTCCAGATGTTTTTTGTATGTGGCTTGCATGTCTTTGGATACAATGAGTGCATCTAAATCTCTAACTGTTCGTTCACACTAAGTTACACTTCATGAGTTCTCTGCCCATTGGAATGCTGGTGATCACCTAATGCTAACTAATAATACTGACAAATTTATAATGGTAATGAGAAAAAGGTCAATGTTAAAGGAAGATTCCACATTCGTAAATTACTATGGCATCTACAACATATATACCACAAAGATATTTTAAAACTACTGAAAGTTGCCACAGAAGAAAATAACCACATGGTTAAGTTGATAGGGCTGTTAATTTCTTATTGTTGCAAAATTTGCAGTGAAAGTACTTCATGCTAAACACAGTGTGGAAAAAATGGGGCAGTTGGAATTCTGGAAAGCAAAATTCGGCATCTGTGGAAGAAGTATCTTTCACTTGGCGATCTGGTATGTGTTTCTGCAATTACTGAAGACAGAAGACACAATCCTAAAAGGAGAGAGAGAGAGAGAGAGAGAGAGAGAGAGAGAGAGAGAGAGAGAGGTTATCAAAGGATCATTGTCTGATTCCTTCCCCAAATATTCAAATAGATTAACTTCGTCTTGCAATCTCTGTCTTCTCGACTGAGGCAAGTTTGAAGCCTTCTATTGATGATTTCATAGTTTTGTAAAACAAAGATGCTGGCAGACCAACAAATGCTTCCTTGTTAAACTGCACTCTGTTTCATTCATTTCTAACAATAGATGTCTAATTAACTACAGATTCTTTCCCAAGCCCAAGGCAGCTACATCTTCATCTAGAGATACACAAGGTTCCACACAACCACTGTAACAGTATAACCCCCATAAATTCCAGTTTATTACCTCACAGCACAAATGTTTTCAATGGTAAGTTTTATTAACTGCACTGTGATAATTTCTGTCTTTCATTTTCACATAACACAACTAACTGTACACACGTTTGCTCAACTTTCTTGTCATAAAGGTATCAACCAAATTACTTCAGAACCTATAATGAGTTACATGCAAATGTAAGCTCGCACATCATCTACTTTAAGATGGCAACAGCTTGGGAGGCAAAATACATAGTCCATCCACAAAGCTCCAAGACTTATTTTATTCCTCATCTGTAAGCAATACCAGAGCAGTAATTATATAGGCAGCATTAGCTCTAAGCTGAACAATGGTTGTTTGTTTGACCAACAGTTGTTCTTTGACCAGTCAGTTGTGAGCAGGCAGTGGACATGTGGCTGTATTATACAACAAATCTCAACAGAGCAACCCTTTTAAATTAAGTGTTCAAGACATTCTCTAGAAATGTTCTGAAAAAGAGTAAAGTGTATGCAGAGTTTGTCTCTCACATCTCGACTCCCAAACAAAAATGATGTGTGGGTGTCTGCCATGATTTGATTGGAATAAAAAATGCAGACCTCACGTGTGACTAGACTTGGTGTTATCAATACGAACCTACCAAAAAATGAAAGTGCAGAAATTCACATGAAGGAGACACTTTTACGATGAACGACATTCAAACAGATGTGAGGCACAAGCTGAACAATATCAAACTTGTCATCTGTTGGTAGAAATCGCAGGCTTTTACATGTTTCTTTTCTTTTACTTCATTAGAGTTTACTGTATCTTTAACAGGACTACCACAGAGACCACGAATATGCCAAGTATGAAAGTTATAGGTGGATCTCATAACTTTAAAAAAGTGGAGGGCTTATAAGAGATATGTAGAACTTTCAACAGGAAAAAAAAAAAAAAAACAACACCAAACACACACACACACACACACACACACACACACACACACACACACACACACCAGATGTTAAGAAACAGTGAATACAGAAATATTGCAAGAGACTGGACATACGGAAGATATCTGTGCCTGATCACGAAGGAAAGTTTAAAGGCTTACACTCCAGTAGACAGAACTAAATGGATAAATATGTACATGTTTGCGTAAGAGATGAGTACGAAGATGTGAACAGGAAGCCAAAGACACACATATCTGAAGTTTTGGAAGATGCACTTCCAAATCTTCACTCCTAGGTGGAGAAATAAGTAAGGAAAGTGCAATGAATCAGTTTCTGCACATGGCTGCAAATACAGAACCTACAGCAAAAGGGGACACTAGGAGTTTCACGATTTCTTAAGTGATCACTGGGGGGGGGGGGGGGGGGGGGGGGGTTGGACAAGGTTTGAGAGATCCATTCATTTTCGACAGAATCAAACTTGACCTAGTCCTTCTAAAGGAAAACAACTCTTTCTAATTGTTACAGACACATTTTGATTCTCCATTCTTCACAAAAATGTAATTACTCTTTCCCAGCAGGGTTAATCTTGTTGCTAACTGCCTTCTTATATCTTTTTCCCCTTGACCTTAGCTCTCTGAACCCTTACCTTCATTATTTACTATCCATAGACCCAATCAAAGATGTTGAACCCATCTTTTCACAAAATTGATATCCTGAAACTATGTCCAAAGCTACCAATAAACCATCTTTTCAGATCTGTTTTTGAATTGGATACTTCAAAAAGGAGATTTGCTGGAAGTTGAGTATACGACTCAGCAGTAGGTAATAGAACAAACAAACAAAAAAAAACACATTTACAACAAATTTCACTGCAATTTATTATAATATTTAAATGCATTATGTTCAGTTTGCTCAGATGCATTAACTTATTAGATAAAATCAAACAGTTTCTAAAGTTTTATGCACCTGGTTTAAGTGGTAGGCCTCCTACTACACAGAAAAAAATGAAGTGGCTTAAGGAACAATGGGAAGAAAGCAATTTGATAGCTTCAGTTGCATGCGAAACATATGCAAACAGCCGAACTGCACAAACACAGAAGGACACTCTTTATGCTTACAAAAAAACATTTATGAGACGTCTTCAGAACAATTAACATTCTTGCAGGAATAATGTGCAACAATACTGACTTCATATACAAGGGCACCAGTTGTTGTATTAACAGGTACCCTGAATTGGAGCAATGACTTCTGTACAGCAATTCACAGGAACAACACACGTAATGTGATATTTAAATTCCTGAAGATGTTAGCAGCCGACACAATGTGAAACTACTGTCAAGCGTGCAACTGCATCAGCAGCTGTGTCAGTTTGTTATGTTTAACCTCTCGCATTTCTTTAACAGTCACCAACATATTCACCTTGACAACTTTATTGCATTAACTCACTGCAATAATAAATAAAGTTATCAGTTTTAAATGAACGCGTCATATTTAATGCCATGTTAGAATGCAATCTATTGCAATTTATTCTACATCCATCTTTTCCTCCGTCTGCTCATTCTGGGAATTTGTTTTCGAACTATCACCCTGAGCATCTTTGGTTTCACCCTCTTTACTCTGTTGCGGCGGCGGCTCCACTTTGGGTTTTGGTTTGTTCAGTACCGGACTTACAGCACTGTCAAAAGCCTGCAAGGAAATAAAAGTGATACTTTAAATATAGATTACACGCATATGTGGAAAAACAACATTAAACCATTTTATTTATTTATTTATTTATTTATTTATTATGTTATGAATTTGAAATGACTTGCTACCTGCTTCTCTTGCCTAATCTGTGCAACAGTAATTGGTGGATTTTGAGTACGTGGTGTTGAAGCCAGTTGGGACCTCTTCTCCTCTAACCATCTGTGGCACTGTTCAACTTTCTGCTCAACCTGCTGCATATCAGCTTCCGCCAAATGGTTATATCGCTCTTCTCCAGCTCTCCACTGATCTACTGCCTTCCGAGTTAACTGAAGGGCCGCTCCAAATTCCTCTAGTACCCAAGAGCGCTGTTCGAATTCTTGACGCCTCATCTTTATGGGCTCACCCAGAGTCTAGTTAGAAAAAAAGAAAAAAATATATTTAGGAATCAATTGTAAAATTATCATAGGACTGAAACAATGAAAGGAAAACCCATTAGTCAATCAGTGGTAAATAGATGAACAAACTTCTTTTAAATGCTTACTGAAAACAGTAGGGCATAAAGAAGTATGGGAACTACCTAACTTTTCAGAATAAGTTTATTTCACCACAGGCAAGAACAAATGAAGAAAGCAAAAAAACTATGCAACTTAACAAATAGAGTGGCAAAACTTCTGCAAGTTCTTCAATCAAAATTCAAAACTTCGCGGGAAGGGGGAGGGGCGGGATTTAAATATGCTTTATCTCATGTTAGTAAATTGTTGAAATGTCTGTAGCACGATCCCCGAGTTATTCTCTGAAATAAACAGTAGCAATGCCAATATTGTATTAGGTACCGAAAGCTGGTTGAAAACAGACATAATAAGCAGTGAAATTTGGAACTCTGACTGGACAATGTTTAGGAAGGATAGGACTGATGCTACGGGAGGCGGTGTGTTGATTGCAGTTACAAGCTGCTTAAACGCAGCTGAGATCAATACTGGGTCGGACTGTGAAAAGCTGTCAATCAGACAAGGATTGACCATTGTATTAGAATGTTTTTATAGACCACCAGCAACCGCAACAAACATCGCAGAATGTTTCAGGGAAAGTCTTGAGTATATAGGAAGTAAATATCCAAATTATCCATTAGTTATAGGTGGAGACTAATCTGGCATCCACTGACTGAAAATTGCACATTTATCACAGGGGGCAGAAGCAAAGATTCGTGTGAAGTTATTCTAGCAACGGCCTCAACATACAACCTTGAGCAATTGGTTAGAAAACCAACTTGAGATGCGAACATATTAGATATCTTGGTGACAAACAGACTGTATCTTTTTGAGGAAGTAATATAGAAGAAGGTATTAGCAAACATAATGTCGTTGTGGCTTCTATGTCAATAAAAGTGTCATTAATGAATATCTTCATAGTCAGCTCCAAGCATTTACCGTGGGACACAAAGATATTGAGGTCTTTGGTCGGAATTTAAAGGTATTGTCCACCATGTGCTAGAAAAGTAGTTGCCTAGCAAAAACATAGGGGAGGGAAAGGACCCACCTTGGTACAACAAACTTATTACGAAGTTGCTGAGAAAGCAGATAATTTTGCACAGTCGTTTTAAATGTAGTCACTGCCCCGCTGACAAACAGAAATTATGCGAACTGAAAGCAGCTGTCAGGACAGTGAGAGATTCTTATAACGAATTTGAAAGCAATATTTTATCTGCAGATTCTAAAAATAACCCCAAAAATTTTGGTTGTACCTAAGATCTATGAACTCTACAAATAATTCAATACCTTCTCTTGCTGACAGTATGGGTAATGTAACTGATGATGATAAACAGAAGGCCAAAATTCTAAACCTAGCTTTCAAAAACTCTTCTACAGTAGACGACTACAGCACCATTCCCCCTTTCCACTATTCCAAGGATGGCTTCAGTGCATCTGGGATTGTAAAACAGTTAAGATCCTTAGACGCCAGGAAGGCATCTGGCCCAGATGGTATCCCTGTAAGATTATATGGTGACTATGCTACAAATATACCACCATTTTTATCCATCATCTATCAAAGGTAATTGGAACAGCGGAAAGTTCCACGGGAATGGAATAAAGCCCAGGTCATAGCAATCTATAAAAAGGGTAGAAAATCAGATGCACATAATTGCCAGCCAATTTCACTGACATCGATTTGTTGTAGAATCACGGAACGTATTTATGTTCAGACACAATGACCTTTCTAGACTCTGAGAAGTTCATCTGCAGAAACCAGCATGGTTTTAGGAAACAGCGGTCACGCGAGACACAGCTGGCACTCTTTGTGCACGATATACAACAGGCTCCCAGGTTGATGCCATATTTCTCGACTTTTGAAAGGCATTCGACTTAGTTCCGCACTGTCGCTTGCTCCAAAAAGTGCGCGCTTACAGTCTATCCAATGACATATACAGTTGGATAGAAAGTTTTCTAACAGACAGGGAGCAGTATGTTGTCCTGAACGGGGTGACTTCAACAGAAACAAGCATAACTTCAGGTGTGCCCCAGGGCAGCGTAATAGGTCCGCTGCTTTTTACGATTTACATAACCTATCTGTTTCATGGTATTGACAGTGGCATTAGACTGTTTGCCGATGATGTTGTAGTCTACAGGAAAGTAGTATATCACACAAAAGTTGTGAACAAATCAATGTGGATTTGCAGAAAATAAATGCATGGTGTATTGACTGGCAGTTATCTCTCATTATTAGTAAGTGTAACCTACTGCATATAACAAGGCAAAAATCCCCATTAATGTACGAGTACAAAATATATGCCCAGTCTTTGGAAGTGGTAACATCCGACAAGTATCTGGGTGTGACTATTCAATATGATCTCAAATGGAATGATCAGATTACACAAGTAACAGTAAGGCGAACTCTGGATTGTGGTTTATTGGTGGAATACTGAAGCGATGCAGTCCTTCAACAAAGGACATAGGTTACAATATATTAGTTCATCCAGACTTAGAGTATTGTTCATCTGTATGGACCCCTTTCCAGTTGGGTCTGGTTCAAGAGATTGAGAAGGTCCAAAGAAGAAAGGCAAGATTTGTGACTGGTACATTTAGCGATCGTGAGAGCGTTACAAATCTCAGAAAGTTTGAAGTGGGACACACTTGCAGATAGACAGCGCGCTAAATGGAAGGGGCTGCTCACTAAATTCCGAAATCCGGTCTTCACTAAGGATGTAGAGCATATCTTATACCACGATGTTTCAAATCGCGCAATGATCACCATTCAAAGATAAGGGAAATTATAGCTCGTACTGAGGTGTTCAGACAGTCATTTTTCCCTTGTGCGATACGCGAGTGGAACAGATGGGGGAAATATGACTTCGGGACGAATTGTGGCCTCCGCCACACACCGCTTGGTGGCTAGTGGAGTATATATGTAGATGGGAGGGGAAAGGTGGGGGTGGGTAGAGAGAGAGAGAGAGAGAGAGAGAGAGAGAGAGAGAGAGAGAGAGAGGGGAGGGAGGAGGGGCGGGGGTAGCTGACGAACAGGAAAATGATCTTTATGTACAGGCAAATACAACATTCTGGAGATTCAAAAGCAACAGCAATTGAAGCTACTTTGAAACAGTGCCTTTTGTCTGTAGCAACTGTGTAAAATATGCAACATGTAGGAAAGGCAAAAATTTCAGTAAAACATGTTGTTCAGGTAATGAGAAAGAACCAGAGTGATGGGAAACTATTGAAGCACATATTTTCTGTTTGTGCTCCATGGTATTAATAATTGATTCTAATATTAGAACATGTACGGTGGAGATCATTTTGCCACTGCAGCATTTGTTAAATGAAGGAAACATATCTTGCCGGGGGGGGGGGGGGGGGGGGGGGAGGATTATTTTAAGAGCAATTCTAGTGTTGTTTTCTGAAGGCTTCTTTCTCAAGCACATTTTACATGAAAGTGCAGCATCAATTGTGTAGGTATATCCTGTGTTATTTAAATAGCACCCTAAATTTTAATACTTTTCTATAATCTAACACACAGGTAACACAAATTATTAGGGGAGTAGTAGGAAGGCACCACTTCTAAATTTGACTTAGTTCTCATTATAAACTAAAATGTAATAAAGTTTAACTATTATGCCAAAGCATGTCTGTAAATAATTGTGTTAAGCCCACAAAATTCAGTTGGATGGCAGCATTAAGTGTGTTAACACACACACAGTCACCTCTGTTATATCTTTGTAAAATTGTGTGGTAAATGTCAGTCAGCAATTTGTTGCGTGATCACTCCCCCGCGTTAAAGCAGACTTAATTTGTCCATTCCAAACGGTGCCCCAAGTGTGAAAACATGTTCCCATTTTCACAACATGAATAAGAATTCACACATCATTATAGTGAGAGTGGCAACAAAGGACCAAACAATAAACTTAAAGTTTGTGTTTGAAGTAAGAGTGAACCGTGTACAGAATACTAATGGGCTGTTCCAAGTCAAGTAGTCTAATTTCGGAAAATGTTCCCAAATGACTATCACATATTTTTCTGAAATTTTGTGCACACATCCATGCATGTTCCCAATGAACATAAGAAAAGTTTCACTTTTGCCAGTTTAACACTTGCAGAGATACAGTCTGTGTGACTACGAGATGACAACTACCTAACTTTTCAGAATACGTTTATTTCACCAAAGGCAAGAACAAATATGAAGAAAGCAAAAAAGCTTTCAAAGCTTTCTAACGTAATGAATACATTGGGGGGAAGAAGGTGAAGTGACCTCCTTTCACAGGATGGGGCTGGGAATTATCCTTAATTTTAAGTTGGTAACTTGAAGAAAGAGGGATAATGGAAGAATGGAGATGGGCTCCAAGGTCACAGTGGCAATGGGCATTTATGTTAGGTCTGCTGTGTGTTGCAGAAATGGTGTGGTGGAATGAACAATGTGCTTTTGCTGTCAAAACCTATTTTCAAAAAACCAGTCTATAATTCGAATACGGCGAACTATGCATACTGCATAGCGAACTCTTCTTCGAAACCTTGTTTTCAACCAAAAACCAATTCTGTTGTGGGTAGAGAACTTTCAACAATGTGGCAGTTTTAGGGAAAAGAGTTTGAGCACAGAGACCGATATAGCTCCTCAAAACAGTGAGCATATAAGGTCAGTGTCTTAGTTCCCTACACATTCTGCTCACAAGCATGCTTCGTCGGTGGCACTGTATAGCCATACTGTGCGTTGGATTCTTCACAAAGTCCTTCAATTTCATCTATATAAAAAGACAATCAGCCAAGAACTGTCACAACATAACTACCAAAATTTATGACTCCCCTGTGAAGACTTAATTGAAAATGCTCAAGATGCGAATATTTTCTACAGAGATGAGGTGCACTTTCACATTTCTGGATGTGTTGTTACGCGTAACTGGAGTTTTGTGAATCCTGGGGAAATTTATGAGACCCCCCTCCCCAATGATAGGATCACAGTTTGGTGTGCAATCAGTGCTGAGGAAATCACTGGACTTTATTTTTTTAGGAGAACAACCATGCTGTTACCGTCAATAGTGGACTGTATGTGAACACGATCCACAACATTTTTGAATTACAGCTTCACCAAATGCGTATGAGGCTTGTTTGGTTTTAGCAGGATGGTGCCATGACCTACACTGCTTGACATTCGATGAATGTTTTGAGAGAAATCGTTGCCGGTCATTTGATTTCACAGTTCGGCAACATTCCATGGCCAGCACACTTGCCCGATTTAAGTCAATGTGACTTCTTTCTTTGGAATTATCTTAAAACTGAAGTTTATAAACACCACCCAAATACCCAGGGAGCCTTGAAGGGATGCTCCACATAGTTATGCAGAACTTAAGAAACCGGCTGCAGCTGTGTATTGACAAGGGGTGCCGCTTGCAGGATTTTACGTTCAAAACTTACTAAAGCCAAACTTCAACTGTATTTTATTGCAGTAATAAATGTTTTCTAGCATTTCCAGTGTTTCTTTTATTAACTTTTATGGTTAGGGATCATTCCCTTACCCACCCTGTACCTACAGAAGTAACAGAGGTAATCCTGAAATTTTGCATGTAAAATCTCATCAATACAAGATCTTTGGAAATATTATTTTCTTTCTCCTACTGTTTTCTGGTAGTTTACAATCTGAGGGTAACACTGATTTTTCTAAAAATGCCAGAAATGGCTGCTTTTAGTGCACATTTACAAAAAAGAGCCATCTGCAACTTTTTTAAACCACCTAAAAAAACTAAATTTGAGTTTGCAATGCAAGCATATAATGTGCTAAAAAAAACAAGGTGGAAGTGCATCGAAAATGGGCCCATATTCCACTGGTAAGCAAATTAAAGCTGATATTTTATTGCATTCTACAATTGTTTAGCACTTTTTTGACACCTCTATAGCATTCAGCTCAAAATTCTTTTTATAAAAAATGAGGTGGAATAAGGAATCCAATGAAAAATAGTTCTGTTTTGTGGCTCTAATAATTTGAGGTAACCATATTTGAGAAGTACAATTTTTTGGGTCCTGTCTTATCAAAATTTGTTCCTAAACAATCCCATCACTGATGTCCAGCTGACAGTATAGTTTTCCTCAAAAAGTAACCCCCATTGGATAAGCCACCATGGACCATACCAACACATTTATAAAACTTTTCATGTGTACACTAGAGTTCCACATTAACTGCAAACTATGCTAATACAAAATATGGTGTATTTTAAACCACAATTAAACTAGTACATCAACAGCATTATACTTACTAATAATTTTCTGTAACACAGATCCATTCCAAAAAATTACAGTAATATTATAGTGAACTTCCTCAAAATTTACACAACATAACAATGATTCAGAATCTGCTGGCTATTTACACAACACATGCTGTAGCTGTTTGCATTACCAAGGCAGAAGGAGATAGTGGTAGTAAAAATGTTGCCAGAGTCAAGTTGTGAAGTTTATAATCAGTTTGATTGTGTAGTTATAGCAGGAAAACAGACAAATATGTCACAATGAGTCAAGATAAGAGAGATCCCTTTTTTTGAGTTATTCGGTCTTTATCTCAGTTTCTAGTCATCAAGACTTCTGTTACTGCCTTCTCCAGAGATTACTAAACAACTGTAGAACATAATAAAATGTCAGATTTGAGTACCAGCAGGATATGGACCCATTTTCAATGCACCCCCACGTTGTCATTGTTTTTTAGTGCCTCAAATGCTTGCATTGCAAAGTCAAATATAATTTTTAGGTGGTTCAGAACAAGATCTTTCTAATGAAAATTGTTTAAAAGAGTTTGCAGAAGACACTTTTTGTACAAGTGGGACAAAAATAGCGATTTTTGGAGTTTTTAGAAAAACTGTCAAATTTGTCCTCAATTTGTAAACTACTCGAAAGCATTAGGAGAGTCAAATTTTATAATACAAGACCTTGTATTGGTAACTTATTACGTGCAAGGCTTCAAGTGTATCCCGCAATTTCTGGAGGTATAAAAAGCTAAACTTCACATTTCTTGCAAGCATTTCTTTTTTTTGGGCCGACTGAGTCAAATCACTCAGTAATTTTTTTTATTATTATTTTGGTTAAAAAGAACACAAATAGTTGTAGATGATAGCCTACTTTTGTTTCTTCCAAGAATATATTACTGGAGATATTTAGTCTCAAATTTGCCGAAAACTTACAGGTGCACTGTTGATAGCTGCACTACAGGGTCAAACAAATATGAGTATATACTTGTAAGTACTGAATTAATAATTGTGAAACTCTACCAATGTACATTGGACACACGTCAATTGTTCATACACAATTTCATCAAAATCTGTGATGGTTATATGGGTACCTGATGTGGGAATATGAACTAACTGGCAAGAGAGCGGCGGCGGCATCAGCAGCAACAAGGTCGGAAGAAAAAAAGGTATAAAATTGATTATGTTATCAAGTGTTCACTAGCTTACTGATAAAATGGGTGATAAGACAAATCAGAGTTCTATAATGAATGATGTGAAGGCAAAACATAAGGTACAGTCAGAAGGATTTGTGGAACAAGGTATATGTAGTATGTGTAGCAACAACTATTGCTGTAAACAATAATAAAAGACGTAAATAGAATTTAGTAAAAAGATAATAGGACCGAAGAAAAATCTACTCACCAAGTGGCAGCACACACACACACACACACACACACACACACACACACACACACACACACACACACACACCAGATTATAATTAGGCAAACTTTCAGAGCCAGTGGCTCCTCCTTCAGACAGAAGGGTTGAAGGGGAAGGAAGAGGGGTGTATATCAAATCAACACACCTATTTTACCTCACCCTCTTAGATTTTGCTGAAAGTTGGTATACTTATAGTGGGCACTGAGACTAAGAAAAATACGAAATTTCAATTTTTTATCTCAAACCATTCCTGAAATATGGCTATGTAAACTTTTCAAAAACCAGCCAAAAATGTGTGAACGGACTTTTTTTAAATTGCCCTAGAGCTGCCCTAATTGAGCTGGAGAACTGGGAAAGGTGTCATTTTGCAGCATTTTGCATGCTCTTTCCAGGGATATACAACAAAACATAGCTTCTAATTAATAACCTTTTTCAATATTTTGATTTAATTTTTTTTACAAAAAGTACATAATTGAAAATTTTCAAAATATTTCCATAACTACTTCATACTATTGTAAATCACATGGCAAAATATAAATCTGGGAAGATGATGGGTTCATCGTTTAAAAAAAAAAAAAAAAAAAAAAAAAAAAAAAAAAAAAAAAAAAAAAAAAAAAATAAAAATAAAAAAAATTATTCCGGACTCTTTCTTTTCACTAATGCCCTAGTTTGACCAAACTGACCTTTAACAAACAGGAATGTCTTTAAAATATACTGAAAGGTAAGTAAAAAAATGTATTAGAAATATCAAAAGATAACCTTATTAATACAAAACTGATCAGCATATTTTATAATTAAGTTGCAAGATTTTAAACATGGCTGCAGCAGCAACTGTTAAAATTTTTCACAATAAAGGATGGCAGCCAAAAACAGTTGCAGGATAGAATTTTTTTATTAAAATTCTTGACCAAGGTTTCGGTACATATAAATATACCTTCATCAGAAGTAAATCTTCTAAAATTACATCATGCACTGGAGAATAATAAAACAATTATGCCAAAAGGCGTCGTCAGTAATTAAAATATCATCTCCATTTGTACAACATGTGTAATGGGCACAGGATCAAAGCGAACAGTTTAACAATGTTACTTCACCTATGAACTGTTGAGACACGAGTGTGAAGGCACTAAGGCAGATCCGTTCACACATTTTTGGCTGGTTTTTGAAAATCTGCCTTAGTGCCTTCACACTCGTGTCTCAACAGTTCATAGGCGAAGTAACATTGTTAAACTGTTCGCTTTGATCCTGTGCCCATTACACATGTTGTACAAATGGAGATGATATTTTAATTACTGATGACGCCTTTTGGCATAATTGTTTTATTATTCTCCAGTGCATGATGTAATTTTAGAAGATTTACTTCTGATGAAGGTATATTTATATGTACCGAAACCTTGGTCAAGAATTTTAATAAAAAAATTCTATCCTGCAACTGTTTTTGGCTGCCATCCTTTATTGTGGATAATTAAGTTGATTGCTTATTTTAATTTCATACAACTTCACTAACAGTATATTAACCGATATAACAAAACCAAGAAATTGAGCATTTAACTACAAACTGAAATAAAAGTATAAATAAGTACAAGTATTTACATATAGTTCTGGTCCATGATGTTTGAAATGGAACTATTAAACAAATTAAATAGGTAGTGCTTGTTTTTGAGTAACAGGTATCTGTACATAGCTAAATTTAACACAATAGGTACTACCAATAATTTTGAAACAACTTTCTATAAAATATACATTAACACTAACCTGAGACAAAAATTAAGTTTTGAGTTGAAAGCAGTTTCCCAATAAATTGTCTTGGAACTTCACATATTACATTTTAATAAAGCTGACTGGGTTTGGTTTACATCACTTTCATTAAGAATGTATGTTCTCCCTGTCGGAGTAAATGGATTCACTTTTGTGAGAACATCCACAACTGACACTCACAGGCCATCTGCATGTGCAGGATAAGAGAATGACTTAGCTGGTCCACATGGATGAAGAAAAGTTATTTTCATTTCATCTAGTTCTTCGTTTTTTTTTTCTAAAATGTACCCAAGCCATCAGTTTCTGCCATATACTGTGGTGACATAGCCTGATACATCTTGTAACTTCAGTTTGTCTGGTGATGTAGTTACTTCCCTCTCCCAACTCTGCACATCACCTGAGAAGTATTTGACTATTAATTTTGATGTAGTGTTGGGAATGAAATCGTGAAATTGCTGTGTTCCTTTTGATTGTCAATGCCTCTTCAAGTCGGCTTTTTAAGAATATTTCTGAAGCAGCAGAGTCTTCTTGAGTGGAATATGCAAAATCAACATTTGTGATATTATCTACTGCCCACTCAAATAGATCTCGTGCGGTTTGCATCTGATTTTAGTATGGGCTTTGCAAACTTGCACGAGCTGCCAGTCTCTTTACTGAACCCCCTACTCCATCACAAGGCCCTTTCCCATGTGCTGCAGCTGAAAAGTGCCGCTCAGCTTTTATGTTGAAGGCAAAGGTTCAGGCAGTTTTTCTTATTTTTATACTGATCAGCAGAACTGTCAGAATAATAGTATCTTTTTTGGAATCTTTTGAAATTTATTTGTTAGATATGAAATTAGCTTCTTTTGAAAGGTGTAAACCACAGTTGTATTGTGCTCCAGGCAATCAGAAACAATGACAAAGCTCATATGCTCAATTTTGTCTTCCTGTTTGAAATATATAACAAAAGGATGAATGGTAATCTATTGTCTTGTCCAGTGGAAACTCTGAGCTTCACCCTGTAGAACTATAGTATAATTTTCTGAAAAATCACATATTACAACAAATTCAGATTCCATAAGGTTTTCTCTTGTGGAGTTAAGGAATGTTCGTTGTTGCTTGGCAATGAAGTCATGCCGAATCAAAGTCGACATCTTACTACAAAATAAATCTATGAATTCTTCAGAAGTTTTCCGAACAATTTCCAGATTACATCAGTCAACTGACATCCACTGTCGGAACTGAACTTGTTAAATTAAGTTTTCATGAAAAAGAGTCTTAAAATTTTACGTATGACGGTTTCTCCTGGGCAGTATTCAGTTTCCCATGTTGCAATCAACTGATGATGGGTTGCAAAGCATTTTTGCAATGCACTGCTTATAACTGTTTAAGCTGCTGTTTGTTACTGTATTTAGTTTGGCATTTTCTATCATTAATTTTATGTTTTGGTGAGTTGTGCACACTCAGACAGTGTGTGTGCCACTCCGGCCAGCTAATACACAATGTTTTGAGTCTCAACTCAGCAAATTTAGAGAAACCTATTTTTATGTTAGGAAACTTGTCCTTAAAATGCTTGTAAGCTTCTTTAAGGTTACACGAAGTAAGTCTTTTTGATATTTTTGTTTTATTTCCACTCGTTTCTGTAACTGTCACACAATCTGTAATACCCGGCATTGCCCAGCTAACTTCATCATTTTCATAAAATGAATGTACAGTTTTGACAGTTTCTGTTGGTAAACACTTCCCTGGTTTTGGGTTTGGACCTTCCATGAATCCTTTCTCTTTCAAAATTTTTTTGGACTGCCAAACAATGTAATTAGGAGCATTAAATTCCCTCATTATTTTCCTGACACTCCACTTTTCAGGTAAACTTGTAAGAATCATTAGGTTTTTTGCTGTACTTATAGACTTTTTAAAGTTTCTTTTAAGATTTTCAAGAACGGATTCATCAGTATCAGTATCTGACGAAGTTTCGGGAGCAACAAAAAGTTTATGTGTCATTGATGAGATTTTCTTCACTTTTGATTTGGTGTAATGCCTAGATGTTAGTTTTCTCTTGTCAACTGGGGACTCACCTAGTTCTTGAAGTGTTGTATTAAATGTTTTAACAGCTACTTAAGTTGGAGTGACGTCAGGGTCTTGGTCTCGGATGATTATCTCTGATCCATAAGATTATTCTTCAACCCTTCCATCACTGATGGGCTCTGGTGTATTTTTCGATTTGGTTACATCTTTCCTACATTTATCACAAATCTTGTCACCACCTGGTATTTGAGGAAATAATTTGGGCATCCATGTTGTGACATTTTCCAGTTTTTTTCTGTCTCTAATAAAATGATTTGACTTCTTCAATGGATTACAACACTGCACTTTTCACTTGGTTCCATATTTATACAAAAACCACTTATAAACTATCCTTCAATGTATAAATTTAATTGAAAATGAACTATTAAATATAATAGATACAGACTGGTCAACATAGAGGTAACAATTGATTTGCACTAAAACCACAGTGCACAATAATGCTGTAGGCACACAAAGCCTTAGAAGGTAACAATGCAGACTACATCATCTCAAAATGGCTCAGTCTCTGAATTATTGTACAGACATCTAGCCCTATGTATACGGTCCTCTACTGACGTACTACCTTAAAGGTCAGTTTTGTCAAACTAGGGCTGTTAGCGAAAAACAAGAGTCCAGAATAATTTTTTTTTAACAATGAACCCATCATCATCCCACATTTATATTTTGCCATGTGATTTACAATAGTATGAAGTAGTTATGGAAACATTTTGAAAATTTTCAATTATGTACTTTTTGTAAAAAAAATTACAATTAAATCAAAATATTGAAAAAGGTTATTAATAAGAAGCTATGTTTTTTGTCTATCACTGGAAAGATCATGAAAAATGCTGCAAAATGACACCTTTCCCAGTTCTCTAGCTCAATTAGGGCAGCTCCTAGGGCAATTTAAAAAAAGTCCGTTAACACATTTTTGGCCAGTTTTTGAAAAGTTTACATGACGATATTTCAGGAATGGTTTGAGGCAAAAAATTGAAATTTGGTATTTTTCTTAGTTTCAGCACCCACTATAAGTATACCAACTTTCTGCAAAATATAAGAGGGTGAGGTAAAATTTTTATTTAAAGTGTGTTGATTTGACATAGAATGACTTGGGTGAAGGAAAAGGACTAAGGAGATCTAGGAAAAGGGGTAGATTTTGGGGAAGTCACCCAGTCTGGGGAGACTTACTGGACAGAATGAGAAGGAAAGACTGATTAACGAGGACTGCACCCGACGAGATTTGAAAACCTGAGAGTTTAAAGGTGGAAGACAAGGTAATATGCAAGACAGATATTACTGCTTAAACATCATGCACGAGTTAAGAGTTAAAAGGTAACTGCACTGTACATAATAGAGGAGCGAGGGGAGGCAGTGAAAAATACAGGTAAAAATGAAAGATGTAGAAAACTAAAATGGAGTGGAGAAAGGAGTAATTACTGTCAATAAATGCCGAGGGGGAGGAAATTAACGTAAATTAAGGCCAGGTGGGTGGTGAGAACCAAGGACACATTGTAGCGCTACTTCCCACCTGCGAAGTTCTGAAAAATTGGTGTCTAGGGAAAGAATCCAGATGCCGTGTTTGGTGAAACAGGCACTGAGGTCACTAACTGTTATGTTTTAGAGCAAGCTCTGCAACAGGATATTTTGTGTTGCCAGTATAATCTTCTGCCTGTGCCCATTCATTCAACAGCTAATTCAGTGATAGTCATGACAATGTAAAAGGCCGAACAGTGTTTACATAACAGCTGGTATATGATGTGTCGTTTTACAGGTGGCTCTCCCTATGCCAGTATATGTTTTGCCAGTTACAGGACTGGTAAAGGTGGTGGTAGGAGCCAAAGTTATTTCAATGCTAAGTCTACCAAATTTTATGAAAAATTCTTTTAGTTTTGATTCAGTAATGATCAAAATTTGTGTACGAGTAATAGATCTCTTTCAACTGAAAACCAGAGTAAATGTTGGCATTACGGTGGATGAGAGGGAGATTCAGCACCACGAAGTAAGAAGAACAGAGAGTTGACATTTTATACATTGCCACATGCCCACTATAGTTCACATTGTAGTAGTAGTAGTAGTAGTAGTAGTAGTAGTAGTGGACTGATGGGATTAAAGGGGCCAAACTACAAGGTCATTGGCTCCTTCATCTCTAGTGTGTCAAGCTGTGAATAGTTCCCATGAGAGGAAGACAATTCCCAATGGACTCTACTGTATCCGAGAATCAAGGAAGCCCAGAGATAGAAGCAAGAAGAAGTGAGATGGATAAAAGCTTGAAGGTGAGTGAGTCACCCCATCCAGAAAGCAGCTAGAGGCCCCTGGGACACTTTATAGGAGTGAAGACAAACCCTCTGCACCCGAACAGTGCTTCCACACCCTCCATTACCACGTGAAAACTAGCTACACGGACAAATAAAATCTCAGGAAAGATAACAATGGTGATGAGTCTGTCAACCAATGACAGATGTACAAGAATAAGAAGAATTAAAAAGATGGGAAGGGTAGAAGTCAGACCAGACCACTGAGCAAGGGCAGCCATGGGCCTCTTGGGTCATCGCAGTCAATGGGGCATCCCTCCAACCCCTCAGTCAGCCAATGTGGCTAATGTGCCCTGTGTCAGAGAGAGGAGTAAAAACTACTTTCACAGTTAACATGTAACAGTTCAGTGGGTTGTGGGGAACTGAGACAGACACCAAACAAACAATGGGGGTGGATCCTCACATCTGAGGATGTGGCCATGGGACAGCCAAATGTGGCCAATGTGAAGCCAATACAGGGCAGTTGATTCCCTGGTAGAAGCATGAAGGGAAGACTGCCATACGGTTTTTCCAAAGTCAGAATCTTAGTAACCAATTTGGCCAATTGGTCAGCATGTTCACTCCCTGGGATCCCAAAGACAACTGACCATCCAGCACGGTAGAGGTCACACAGGAGATCATGGATAGTCACAACCAATGGGCGTAAGAGACAGCACTGGTTGACAGCCTGAAGACTACTCAAGGAGTCACTGCTGAATAAGAACTACTCGACAGGGCAAGAACAAAGGTGGCTGAGGGTTCGAGCAAAGACCACCAATTCTGAAGTGAATACACTGCATCTGTTCAGCAGGGAGCATAGTTCAGTGCATCTTGGAAGTGTGTCGGCAAAACTGGTTCATCCGTCGATCATAGAGGAACAGAGGATGAGAAACACACCATAGAGGCACTTGCGATTTCTCCCTGACAAGTGACAGCGGGGGGATAGATGGAGTTCAGAGCAAGGACTCTGCACGTGAACTGCAATTGTGACTCCAGACTTTGGCCCCTTTTGTGGGAGGTAGATCTCCCTACTAGGATAAAGGACACTGTAGTTTGGGTGCTTAGGGCAGCAGCAGATGTGTGTGTTGCATAACTGAGCAGCAGTTGCTGGAACATTAACTGTAGGGGGAGGGGGGGCACCTCTGCGAGTAGGCTGTTCACAGGTCTCATCCAAAAGGCACGCGTCAAAGTTTGACCTCGTAATGGTGTATCAGGTCCAGCATCTGCATTGCTGAAAGTGATGTTGAGTATACACCAGGCTCTCATAATAAAGACTTTGTATGATCACAGCTTTGTAGAGCTGCAGTCTGTAACTTCTCACTGGAAAACTTAAAACAACTCTTCTGTGACCATTTATTCAAACATCCCAAAGCTAGTTGCAAAGGATGTGTTGTCATTGCAAGGCTTGAAGAAGACCAAAACATAGAGAAGTCATCCACAAACAAAGAGCACTGGACAGGACTTTTCACTATGGACGTAAAGCTATTAATAACTATGGCAAAGACAGTCACGCTTAAAATGTTACCTTGAGGGACAAAGTTGTTCTGCTCAAAGCGATCAGACAGGACATCACTGACTTGGTATCTAAAATATCGTGGTGAGAGGAAGGACTGAATAAAAATGGAAGACATCCACGAATACCCCATTCATGAAGCTGCTCCAGGGCAAAAGGCCTCCAAGTAGTATGGAAGGCCTTCATCGATGTCAAAAAATGTACTTAGAAGGTGATACCAGCATAGGAAAGTCTGATGTATAGCCGCATCTAGAAGGACAAGGTTATCTACATCTACATCTACATACATGCTCCGCAATCCACCATACGGTGCATGGCGGAGGGTACCTCGTACCACAACTAGCATCTTCTCTCCCTGTTCCACTCCCAAACAGAACGAGGGAAAAATGACTGCCTATATGCCTCTGTACGAGCCCTAATCTCTCTTATCTTTGTGGTCTTTCGCAAAACGTAAGTTGGCAGCAGTAAAATTTTACTGCAGTCAGCCTCAAATGCTGGTTCTCTAAATTTCCTCAGTAGCGATTCACGAAAAGAACGCCTCCTTTCCTCTAGAGACTCCCACCAGAGTTCCTGAAGCATTTCTGTAGCACTTGCGTGATGATCAAACCTACCAGTAACAAATCTAGCAGCCCGCCTCTGAATTGCTTCTATGTCCTCCCTCAATCCGACCTGATAGGGATCCCAAACGCTCGAGCAGTACGCACGAATAGGTCGTATTAGTGTTTTATAAGTGGTATCCTTTACAGATGAATCACATCTTCCCAAAATTCGGCCAATGAACCGAAGACGTCCATCCGCCTTCCCCACAACTGCGATTACATGCTTGTCCCACTTCATATCGCTCTGCAATGTTACGCCCAAATATTTAATCGACGTGACTGTGTCAAGCGATACACTACTAATGGAGAATTCAAACATTACAGGATTCTTTTTCCTATTCCTCTACATTAATTTACATTTATCTATATTTAGAGTTAGCTGCCATTCTTTACACCAATCACAAATCCTATCCAAGTCATCTTGTATCCTCCTACAGTCACTCAACGACGACACCTTTCTGTACACCACAGCATCATCAGCAAACAGCCACACATTGCTATCCACCCTATCCAAAAGATCATTAATGCAGATAGAAAACAACAGCGGACCTACCACACTTCCCTGGGGCACTCCAGATGATACTCTCACCTCCGACGAACACTCACCATCGAGGACAACATACTGGGTTCTATTACTTAAGACGTCTTCGAGCCACACTCATACTTAGGAACCAATCCCATACGCTCGTACCTTAGTTAGGAGTCTGCTGTGGGGCAGAAGGTAGAGCGATACCAACATGAACCCATGCTGAAAGGAACTAAGTAGATGCCTGGATTCTAAATCCAGACAAGGCAGCAGTTGACATATCGCTCCAAAGTCTTCCCCATCCAGCTAAGGAGAGCAACAAAACAGTAATTGCTTGGGCATGTACAGTCTTCTCCAGGTTTTAAAACAGGAATTAAAATTACCTCGCACCACAATTGAATAAGTGACTAGGTACCCAAATGACATTAAAAAGTGCGAGGAGGATATCTTTGTTTCACCTCATGAAGCACCACAGCATACTGTAATGGATCCTGTCGTGACCAGGGGATGTGCAATGATCCACGGAATGCAGCTCCCACAATGAAAAATGGGCAGTTTTAATCTTCATCAGAGGTGGACCAGAAGTCCAAACTACACCTATCAGCAATCGCTCTCTGATGCTGGAAACCTGGATCCTGACTGGCTGTTGCAGTAACTGTGGCAAAATACACCACCACAGTCTGGGACACGTCTCGCGGATTTGTTTGGAGAGTGCCATTCCCTGTTAGAACAGCCATGGGGTATCTGCCTCCACTCCTGGAAATTCTCCTGATTCTCTTTGACACAACCGAACTTTTGGTGGAACAATTAATGGTGTTCAGGAACTGTTGCCACGGCATCTTCTCGCTCTCTAATAATTCAGCAACACTTCGCCCTCATCACTCTAAAGGCTGCATGTTTCTTTGCAGTTGGCCGACACTTGTACCTATGCGAAGCCGCACGCCTGGTCCTGATAGCAGAGTGGGATTTGGCACTCCAACAAGAGACAGGTTGCCTCTTCTGTTGTTCCATGGACTGTGGAATGTATGCTGCAGCGGTGCGATCCACTCATGTCTCGACATTCGCACAATGTTCACACTGGGCTAACTGGCTGTACAGTGTCCAATCAAACCAACCAAGCACCCATCGCAGCAGTTGCCCTTCGGGTTCCAATCCATCTGGCAGGTGAATCCAGACTGGGAAGCGATCACTTCTGTGCAAGTCATCGACCACTTCCCATTGAGCTGTGTGAGCAAGAGCTGGAGAGCAAAGTGAGGGATCAATGGCAGAGAACAACCCCATTTGCTGTACAGGAGTGAGTGCTCTGTCTCTCATTTAGCAAGTATGCATGTGATGACAGAAGAAGCCTCTCAATTACGATCAAGGGGGAGTGAAGGGGCTGACTGCATCCAAGACATCCAACTCCATGATGTCCTCCTCATCAGTCAGACGTGAAAGAATGACATCTGATGGCACTTGGGACAGCTTTTGACCCAAACGTCATGAACCTTTCCCTGTACCGTCTCTTTGAGGATGAGAAGGAAAGGGGGCAATGAGAGGCTGGTTGGTTTGGGGTATAAAGGGACTAAACTACAGGGTCATCAGTCCCTTTTTCCTGACGCAAGCAAGGCTCAAGGTACAAAAAACACCCAACGCCACACCTAAAAAGAAAACGAACTGTAGGAAAAAAAAAATGGGGAAAACATACACAACAAGGAAAAGTAGTAGAAGGTATTAAAACCATAGGGCAGATGGTCTGGGCTGGATGATCACAATAATAAAAGAGAATAAGCCAGATAATCTGCAACACACAAAAATGTCCACCCCAAAAAGACAAGGCGAGATGAACACATGTACGGAAAAGAAGGCCACCAAGACAAACAAATGCAAAGAAAGCATGACAGAATTAAAATGGAGGGAGGGTGGCGACCTCAGAGAGAAGGCTAAATGATCACACTTAGATGGTATGCTAAAAAACCCTTCATGAATAAAACATAAAACTAAATCTGCTGTTGAGGCATTGTCATCCAACACAAAAGGTAGGGTGCTGGGAAGGTTAAAAGTTGGCTGAAGAGCAGCTGAAAGTGTGCAGTCCATTAAGATGTGGAGGACAGTCATATGACACTGAGGTGGGTACTCGTGACGGAGGAGGTAGCCTTGTGTTAGCCACATATGGCCAATTCAGAGCCAGCAGAGAACCACAGAGTCCCTGCGGGAGGTCTGCATGGAGGTCTTCCACACATTCCTAGTCTCCTTAAGGGCACGCAGTTTGTTGTGCGTACTGAGATTATGCCATCCCATCTCCCAAAGCTGAAAAAACTTTGCGGGGTAATAATGATTGCAAGTCAGTTACAGGGATGCCGATCTCCAGAAGTGGTTCCTGTTCAGCCTGTGTGGCCAGCTTGTTGGCAAGTTCATTTCCTGGGATTCCGATGTGGCCTGGGGTCCACACAAACACCACGGAACGACTGGACGGTTCCAGGGTACAGATGGACTCCTGGATGGTCGCTACCAAAGGATGGCAGGGGTAGCACTCGTTGATAGCTTGTAGGCTGCTCAAGAAGTTAGTACAGAGAAGAAACGACTCTCCAGGAGATGAGCAGATGCGCTCAAGAGCATGAGACGTGGCTGCCAGCTCTGTAGTGAAAACACTGCAGCCATCTGGCAAGGAGTGGTGTTCTACATGTCCCCCATGAACATACACAAAGCCAGTGTGACCACCAGCCATTGAGCCATTAGTGTAAATCACTTTATGGTCCGGCTTCACATCAAGAAGCGAGAGGCAGTGACAGCAAAGAGCTGTGGGGTTAACTGAGTCCTTACGACCATGTGAAGGTCCGAGCGAAGCTTCGGCCTAGGTGTACACCATGGAGGTGCACGTGAATGGACCTCGAGCATAGGTGATAAAGGCAAGGACTCCGCTTCAGACAGAAGAGATTGGAAGCAAACTGCAATCTTAAGCCCTGACCTGGGCCTCTGATGTGGGAGATGAACCGCAGTGGATGGGAAAAGGAGACGGTAATTCAGATGCTCAGGAGAACTACGAATGTGTGCAGTGTAACTGACAAGCAGTTGTGTATGCCTAACCTTCAATGGAGGGACTCTGTCCTCCACCAGGACGCTGGTCACCGGACTCATCCTAAAAGCTCCTGTTGCCAGTTGAATGCCATAGTGGTGCACTGGCTCGAGTAAACGCAATGCTGAGGGTGCCGCGGGACCATAAACCAGACTCCCATAGTCAAGGCAGGATTGAACAAGGGCTCTGTAGAGCTGCAGCAGTAACAGCGATCTGCTCCCCAGTTGGTGTTGCTCAGACAGTGAAGGGCATTGAGGAGCTGCAAGCACTTCCGCTTAAGCTGATGAAGATGAGGAAGCCACATCAATCTGGGATCTAAAACCAGTCCTAAGAACCGGTATGTCTCCACTACAGCGAGTGGATCATCATGAAGGTAAAGTTCTGGTTCTGGATGAATGGTAAGACACTGACAGAGTGCATGACGTGACTTCGGGGCTGAAAACTGGAAGCCGTGGGCTAGAGCCCATGACTGCACCTTGTGGATGGCTCCTTGTAGGTGCCGCTTGGCAACACCAATACTGGAGGAGCAGTACGAAATGTAGAAGTTGTCTGCATACAGAGAAGGTGACACCGACGGCCTGACAGCTGCTGCTGCTAGACTGTTAATGGCCCCTAAAAATAGACACACTAAAACAGAACCCTGCGGGACCCCATTCTCCTGGATATAGGGGGAACTATGTGAGGCACCAACTTGGACACTGAAAGTACAGAGCAATAGGAAATTTTGGACAAAAATCGGGAGCAGACCCAGAGACCCAACTCGTACAATGTGGCAAGGATATGATGTTGCCAGTTCATGTCTTAAGTTTTTCATAAATAAAAAAGAGATGGCAACCAGGTGTTGGTGACTGGAAAAGGCTGTTCAGATGGTAGACTCGAGGGAAACTAGATTATCAATGGTAGAGCGATCCTGGCGAAAACAGACCTGGCATGGAGCCAGTAGGCCATGTGATTCCAGGACCAAACACAACTGCCGACTTACCATACATTCTAACAGCTTACACAGAATGTTGGTGAGGCTGAGGGGCCGATAGCTATCCCCATCAAGTGGGTTTTTACCGGGTTTGAGCACTGTAATGATGGTGCTCTCCCGCCATTGTGATGGAAAGATGCCAACGCACCAGATCCGGTTGAAGATGACAAGGAGATGTTGCTTGTAGTCTGACGAGAGATGTTTAATCATCTGACTGTGGGTCTGATCCGGCCCACGAGCTATGTCAGGGTAATGTGCAAGGACGCTAAGGAGCTCCCACTCTGTAAATGGAGCATTATAGGGTTCACTGTGACGTTCAGAGAATGAGAGGGCTTTCCTTTCCATCTGCTGTTTGAGAATGCGAAATGCTGGGGGATAATTCTCTGACGTGGAAGCTCGAGCATAGTGCTCAGCAAATTGCTCGGCAATTGCGTTTGCATCGGCAGATAACACACCACTGATGTTAATGCCAGTAACACCTGTTGGGGTCTGGTACCCACAAACATGTCTGATCTTCGTCCAGACTTGGGAAGGTCATGTTTGGCACCCAATGGTCGTGACGCACCTCTCCCAGCACTCCTGTTCCCGTCTTTTTATAAGCTGGCAAATGTGGGCATGGAGTCGTTTAAAAGTTATTAGGTGCTCTACGGAAGGGTGCCACTTATGTCACTGGAGAGCTTGCCGATGCTCTTTAATGGCCTCAGCAATTTCCAGGGACCACCAAGGTACTGACTTTCGCCAGGGGCACCCAAAAGAACAAGGGTGCGTGTTTTCTGCCACAGAAATTATCATTCTAGTGACCTGCTCAAGTACCACATCGATGGTACCATGTGGGGGAGATTCAGCGATGACAGCAGAGGTGAAAGCTTACCAGTCTGCCTTGTTTAAACCCATCTTGGTAGACGTCTGGGGGAATGGCACTGGGGGAGTGACAGGAAGATGGGAAACTGGTCACTACCACACAAGTCATCGTGGGCTCCCTGGTGGACAGATGGGAAAAGTCCTGGGCTGCAGAGGGATAAATCAATGGCTGAGTAAGTGCCATGCGCCACACTGAAATGTGTGGGAGCCCAGAATTTAAGAGGCAGAGATCAAGTTGAGACAGTAAAGTTCCGACATCTCTACCTCGGACAGTAAGCACAGCACCCAACAAGGGGTTATGGGCGTTAAAATCTCCCAAAAGTAGGAAAGGTTTAGAGGGTCAATGAATCAGTGCAGGCAATGCATTCAAAGGTACTGCACCATCTGGAGGAAGATATATGTTGCAAACAGTTACTGCCTGTGTTGTCCATATCCTGACAGCCAGGGCTTCAAGAGGGGTTTGAAGGGCCACAGGTTAACTGTATACTGAGTTCAGGTCATATACACAAACCCCCCCTGACACTTGATTATAGTCTCTACAGTTCTTGGAATATCCTCTACAGCCCTGAAGGGCAGGGGTCCCCATTGCCGGAAACCAGGTTTCCTGGACAGCAATGCAGAAAGCAAAGGTAAAGCTTAATAGTTGCCTTAGCTTAGCCAGGTGGTGGAAAAAACCACAGCAATTCCACTGAAGGATGACGTTATCTTGCGGCTGGGAAGGTATAAAGCATGCAAGGAGGCAGGTTACGCCTCAGGGTCACCTGCTGCCACTGATTGTGTAGTTGTAGCCATTCCTATTGTGGATGAGTGATCAGTGAAATCCAGGTCCTCAGGGGACACTGAGATCTCCACCTCATCTACAGATGCAGAACTGGTAGGGAGTGGTGGTGTTGGGGCCACTGGAGGGTCCTTTTTCTTAGCAGACTTCTTTGTTTGCTTGCCCTCTTGCTTCTCTTTACGGGCTTGCAGGGAGGACTTCTCTGAAGTAGCTTTGGGCATGGAGGGAGACCGTGAAGCTCTTCGCCCAGCAGCTTTTGGTTACAGTATTTGGTTACAGACCTTTAGTCGAGTGAACGGTTGTGTATGACTGTTGCGTATGGATCTATTGTATCAGCATATTCTGAAAGGAACGTAATTGATATACAGTGTGGCCCTGAAGACTTGCTTTTGTTAAGTGATTTAAGTTGCTTCATTACTCTGAGGATATCTGATTCTACATTACTACTGTTGGTAGCTGTTCTTGATTTGAATTCTGGAATATTTACTTCATCTTCTTCGCTGAAGGAATTTTTGACAGCTATGTTTAGTACCTCTGCTTTTGGATCACTGTTGTCGTTAGTACTTCCATTGCTATCATGCAGAGAAGGCATTGACTGTCTTGTCGCTAGCATACTTTACATACGACCATAATCTCTCTGGATTTTCTGCCAGGTTTCGAAACAAAGTTTCATTGTGTAAACTATTATAAGCATCTTGGATTTACATCTGCGTAAAATTCCAAGCTTCTGTAAAACATCGCCAATCTTTTAGATTTTGCATCCATTTCAAATTGGTATTTTTTTTTAATTGTTTCTGCAATACTGTTCTCACCGTTTTTGTATACCAAGAAGGATCCATTCTGTCGTTCGTTAATTGATTTGGTATATATCTCTCAACTGCTGCCGATACCATTTCTTTGAATTTAAGCCACATCTGATCTACACTTATATCGCTAATATGAAAGAAGTGGAGATTTTGTCTCTCAGGAAGGTGTCAAGTGATTTTATCTGCTTTTTTGGATAGCTGTATTTTTCATTTATTTTTAGATGATTTGGGGGTTACAATATTCAATCCCACTATGACAACCCTGAGTTCACTGATCCCTGTATCCATTTTGATGCTTATTATTAGCTCAGGATTATATGTTGCTAAGAGGTCAAGTGTGTTTTCACAACAGTTTACTATTTGCGTGGGCTCGTGAATTAACTGGAAGACACTTTGCAAAGAATGCACTTAGCACAATTTCAGATGACGTTTTATGCGTACCTCCGGATTTGAACATGTATTATTGCCAACATATCAAGTGTAAATTAAAGTCACCACTAACTATAATTGTACAAGTCGGGCATGTGTTTGAAACTGAGCTCCAGTTTTCTTTGAACCTTTCAGCAATTGTATCATCTGAATTGGGAGGCCAGTAAAATGATTCAATTATTTTTTATTTCAGTAGCCAAGAATTACCTCTGCCCACACTATCTCACAGGAACTAAATAATTAAATTTTGCGACAAGATAAACCACTTCTAAGAGCAACAAACATGCTACCGCCAACTGTGTTTAGCCTATCCTTTCGGAACACCATTAGCTTCGCTGCACAACTGCGCTTTTCTCCTACTTTGTACTTTGGCCAGCTTTCAGTGCCTATCACAATTTGAGCATCAGTGCTTTCTATTAGCAATTAGAGCTCTGGTACTTTCCCAACACAGCTAAGACAGTTTAGAACTGTTAAACTGATGGTACCTGTATCTATGTTCTTCCTGTGTTTGTTTTGCACCCTTCGAGATTGAAGTGTTCTCCATCTGGAATGACTCCACTTGGTACACACACTGACTGTAAATTGGCTTTCTTCCCCTTCTTGCCAGTCATGCCCCTAATGCACCTAACATTGGAGCTCTCAACTACCCATAATCCCACACTCTGTGATTGCCTGGATCCTGCAGGCTGAGAGGTTTCTTCTGAGACAGAACAGACGACTACATCTGGCTGAGTGACAGTAAATTTCTCCCTCGGTCAGACCATCGAGCAGCCTAGAGTAAATAACACCCCGTGAAGAATTCAGCATTCAATGGGCCTCAACATGAACAGGGCAGCCATAGAGAAGAGAAGCTGCAAGCAGTTGTTTGGGCTTGAGAATCACAATCTGTAATCGAAAGCCAAGTGCCATTACGCAAAGGAGAGCAGGATTTCACATGGACAGCAATTACATAACACCTTTCTGAATAACAAATGGATTAACCATCACAAAGGACTGACATCCTTCAGTAGGTGATACCACAAGGAACCGACATGCAGCTATGACAGTCCTGGAATCTTTAGCCTCATTACATTTGTGTTTCGTGGACGTAGACTGAGTTGGTGACTGGCTCACTGCGAGAAAATCCCCCACAAATGCCAGCCTTTCCAATGGAGTGCTCCTTCTAACTGGACCCGCACATTTTTGCTGTAGATAGAATCCTGAACTTGTTTGGACACATCACCCGATGCTCTTTCATAGTCAGTATGGTCCTAAAAATGGCCAACAGCCATGTACGGAAAGGGCTTGCATTGTTGTGAAAAAGTTTCCCACACTGCGATACAACAAACAGAGGCACATGTAAGATGTTGCGGCCGAGTTCAGTGGCGGATGAAACTGCTACTGTTTCACTGGAGGATCATGGTACCAGTATGCTATGGGGGTATACACAGATCAAGGCTGCAAATCATGCTTCAGTTCCACCTGCTGCCACTGGTTGCGAAGATACACCATCAACACACACCTGTTTTGAATCAAGGTGCATCAGGGGTGGGGGCATCTGGGGTCACCAGGAATGCTACCTCAGATACAGAAGTGTAACAAGCAATGTGTGGTGGCATGGGGCGATCAGAATCTTCCTCTGTTTGGATGACTATCCTGGTCGATAGGGAGTCTAGTCAATGCTTCCAAAGGGGAGCTGGTGTAGATAGGTAGTCCCAAAGGCCAGATTTAGAAGACAAGGAGAACAATGATACAATCACTAAAGTGAGCAATATTGTTGTAGCAGTAGCATACCTCACTGTCATACATGTAGGATGCAGGCAATCTTATTTCCTTCTTGGTCTCTCTATATGTGACGTGGTCAAGGGTCTTGTATTACCGAATTTTCTTTTCACGATTGAAAATGGTGCAGTCTAGTGAACAGGGGGAGTAGTGCTCTCCACAGGTGACACAGTAAGGGAAGGGGCATAAGCTACATTTGTGTGTAACTGACTGCCACAATCCCTACAGACTGGGCTGGCATTGCAACATTAAGTCTTGTGTCAAAATCACATGCATTTGCAGCATCACACGTGACGATGAACATACAGCTTGACAGCACAGCGATATACCACGACCTTGACCTCCTCAGGAATGAGTCACCTTCAAAGGTGAGGATGAGGATTAAGCCTCGAGTATCCACTCTTGTTGTCATTTGGTCTCCACTGGACATGGACAAAATGCATACCTAGCAACTCTTCATCAGGCTGTAGAAGGAAATCTTGTTGGAAAAACAGACCCTGTACCATATTCAGACTTTTATGGGGGTTCTTGTGACAGGAACTTCACCCATCTTGTCCCAGGCGAGCAGTGCCCATGACTAGGTGGGGAAAGCCGTTTTAATCATAATGGAGTCACTTTTCATTTTTTAAATCACTGCGATTTCTCCAAATCTGTTCCCGAGATGTTCAACAAAGAACAAAGGTTTTGTAACCAAAAGAAGTCCGTGTCCCTCATAGAACAAACCAAGTATTGGGGGGAGTATTTCTTACCTTTTCTCTGAGAGCTCTATTCCTCCCACAGCATAACCAGGGAAGGGGAGGTTTTACAGTCATATCTCCCCATATTGTAGTAAGTCAGAAGGAAGTTTAATTCACTTCATGTGTGACTTTCTGCCATGGTACCATCCACTTCAAATGAGGGCTTTCCCCATGCGTTCCAGGCAGCCACAGCAGTGGCCAGTAAACTGTTGCCTGGAGTCCCCTTTGTCCCAGATGTGACAGGCAAATACTCCTTGGCTTACGTGGGGAGTTTCCAGCTCAGGCACCACCGACACCACCACCCAACTGAATGGCTACTATCCTGGGTTTTGGACATGGTACTGTTCCAAGAAAGAAGGGTACAAAGAGAGAAAGGCACACAGGTGAACTATACGCCACACTGGGCGACCTTCCCTGCATAATCTGCAGCTATGTAAAATTTAGAAACAAATTATCGAGTGACATCTAAAAAAGGGGACCATATAATCAATAATTGAAAAGCTTAGAAGGCCAGAAGGTAAGAAATTGAGTGTAAAAAACACAAAGAATCCAAGCACCATCGGCAACAAGTACAATGAGCCCCATGAGAGCAGTCTTAGTAGTAGCAGAGAAGTAAAACTTTAATTTTATTTCATATTCTAATTTGGTTTTCACACCTACCTTCAATGATGACAGTCTATCAACATAAACTTGTCTATTACAGTCCTCTCCCTCTTCATACAGCCAATTTTCAGTTTCATCCAACTGCTGTGAAAGCGATGTTCTATCAGCATCATTAACGAAAGTTGCAAGTTCTTCATCACTGTTAAGTTTGCCTCTAAGATCATATACATATTCCTCTAAAGCATTGCGAGCATCAATACGTTCCTTCTCTTGCCTGTCACTTGCAATCATTTTGCACTGGGGGGAAAAAAAAATAAAATTTACACAGTACAGTGTAATGTACAGCACTAGCCAAGTTCTCATATTGAAAAGAAGTCCCTCAATCTTTAAACATTTACAATGAATTATTAGTTGCAAATAGGGTAGAATAAGCTTCAATATTTACCTCTTGTTCAATGTAGTTATTCAGATCTAGTTGTGATATGCCATGAGTATAAGACTCTATAGGCAGATCGACTGTTTTCACTATCTTTTTCTTTTTTGATGCCTCTTTCTTCTCAGTATTTCCTTGTCCTTCTGCATCATCCTACAGAAGAGTTAAAATTCAGGTAAGTAAAAGAATCAAAGAATGTTAGTTACAATTTATTTGTTATATGAGCAAATTATGTTACTTTGTGTCCAAATTAAGTTAATGAAACTGAAGGGTGGAGGAGGAGTACTTAATTTCAAATAAATTTAATAAAGGGTGAAGTAAACTTGCTGAACTGTCAACCTACAGTGAAGTTGTACCCATTAGCACTCATGGTTTACAAAATTCACAATTGGGTACACACAATTCGGTTAGACTGCTGAGAAAACTAAACTGTGAAAACTCATTCCCTTCCCTTCCTCTACTATCAACATTTTCGGTGAAAGGTAAATACAGCAACTATCTGACAAATTAGTTTGTTTCATTTCCCCTAAGGAGTTCTTCCATTCAGCAGAGTATAGCAATATTATTGTCGTTACAGTAGCAGTGATTTTTAATTCATCACTACCCATTAGCAAAAACCATAACTAAATCATTACAGTAGTTTCTGTGATTAGTTGAAAATACACACAGAAACCACAGCACGAGATCGTAATTTCAAAATTACAAAAGATGCATTCTTTCCCACTCACAATAGTTACTTTCAAACACACACACACACACAGGGTGAGGGGGCGAGAGTTGTATTAGGACAGGTCCAAAGTTGGCTGGTAGCAAAACGTAATGTATGAAAGTTCCTTTGGCAGCAGCCAGTATTTGATGTTCAAAGTAGCCAATGGGGAGCTTACTGTATAAGATAAAAATTTATTCTGTTGCATTGGTAGAACATGTTAACACAGGGAAATATACAGAGCACAGCAAAAAGGTGGAGGTCACTGAGAATGGCATTCTACCTAAAGTTGGCCTAGGTTTCTTCTTAGGTCTGGGCATAAGACTAATTGGAAAGGTTCCTTGAGGCAATAATGAACTGCGAGACAGTAACACAATGCCAATTTTTTTTAGGCTTCATACCGACATGTTATGTTTCTCCATCACTAATCCAAGCAGGTTGTAGCTTGGAAGAAATTGTGAGGCTGCTGGCAGTGTTTAATAATAAAAATGTATTACAGGATGGATTAGTCTGTTTAAGTATTGTTCTAACAAGTGTCATAACATAGCATATTCAGAAACTCAGCTTTAACAGCAATTCCATACTTGTTAGGGGCTGGCATTCACAGAGTATTCAAGGAAAACTCACAGTTTTGCTTTTAGAGGAAGCACAGCACCAAAATTTTTAAACAACATTCACATCAACTTTATTAATGACTAGACAAAACAGTTTATTTCTTGTGCAGAATGAAGTTGAGAGTGTGTGTGTGTGTGTGTGTGTGTGTGTGTGTGTGTGTGTGTGTGTGTGTTTACCAACGAAATTGTTGGTATGTTTATAGACACACACACACACACACACACACACACACACACACACACACACACACACATCCATCCGCACATACACAGACACAAGCAGACATTTTTAAAGGCAAAGAGTTTGGGCAGAGATGTCAGTCGAGGCGGAAGTACAGAGGCAAAGATGATGTTGAAAGACAGGTGAGGTATGGCGGCAGCAAATTGAAATTAGAAATTAGCGGAGGGAACAGCCATGGGTACCAGGATGGCCCCCTCGTACGCCAACCTATTCACGGGTCGCTTAGAGGAAGCCTTCTTGGATACCCAGGCCTGCCAACCCAAAGCTTGGTACAGATTTATTGAGGACATTTTCATGATCTGGACTCACAGTGAAGAAGAGCTCCAGAATTTCCTCTCCAACCTCAACTCCTTTGGTTCCATTAGATTCACCTGGTACTACTCCAAATCCCATGCCACTTTCCTTGACATAGACCTCCACCTGTCCAATGGCCAGCTTCACACGTCCGTCCACATCAAACCCACCAACAAACAACAGTACCTCCATTATGACAGCTGCCACCCATTCCACATCAAACGGTCCCTTCCCTACAGCCTAGGTCTTCGTGGCAAACGAGTCTGCTCCAGTCCGGAATCCCTGAACCATTACACCAACAACCTGAAAACAGCTTTCGCATCCCGCAACTACCCTCCTGACCTGGTACAGAAGCAAATAACCAGAGCCACTTCCTCATCTCCTCAAACCCAGAACCTGCTAAACATGCCTTGGTGCATGGCCAGCACATCTTGGCACAATGTTACACCGTCCGGGTTATCTGGATACTTCCCACCAACACCAACCTATCTGAACTCCGGAGATGGGAACTTGCTCTTCAATATATCCTCTCTTCCCGTTACCCACCAGGCCTCAATCTCCACTGATTTCAAGTTGCCACCACTCATACCTCACCTGTCATTCAACAACATCTTTGCCTCTGCACTTCCGCCTCGACTGACATCTCTGCCCAAACTCTTTGTCTTTAAATATGTCTGCTTGTGTCTGTATATGTGTGGATGGATATGTGCGTGTGTGCGTGTGCAAGTGTATACCCGTCCTTTTTTCCCCCTAAGGTAAGTCTTTCCGCTCCCGGGATTGGAATGACTCCTTACCCTCTCCCTTAAAACCCACATCCTTTCGTCTTTCCCTCTCCTTCCCTCTTTCCTGATGAGGCAAACATTCCACATGGGAAAAATATATCTAAAAACAAAGAAGTATATATCTAAAAACAAAGATGATGTGACTTACCAAATGAAAGTGCTGGCAGGTCGACAGACACAAACAAACACAAACATACACACAAAATTCAAGCTTTCGCAACAAACTGTTGCCTCATCAGGAAAGAGGGAAGGAGAGGGAAAGACGAAAGGAAGTGGGTTTTAAGGGAGAGGGTAAGGAGTCATTCCAATCCCGGGAGCGGAAAGACTTACCTTAGGGGGAAAAAAGGACGGGTATACACTCGCACATACACACACATATCCATCCACACATATACAGACACAAGCAGACATATTTAAAGACAAAGAGTTTCAACTTTGTCTTTAAATATGTCTGCTTGTGTCTGTATATGTGTGGATGGATATGTGTGTGTATGTGCGAGTGTATACCCGTCCTTTTTTCCCCCTAAGGTAAGTCTTTCCGCTCCCGGGATTGGAATGACTCCTTACCCTCTCCCTTAAAACCCACTTCCTTTCGTCTTTCCCTCTCCTTCCCTCTTTCCTGATGAGGCAACAGTTTGTTGCGAAAGCTTGAATTTTGTGTGTATGTTTGTGTTTGTTTGTGTCTGTCGACCTGCCAGCACTTTCATTTGGTAAGTCACATCATCTTTGTTTTTAGATATATATTTCCTATGTGGAATGTTTCCCTCTATTATAACCATATCACTAAAAACAAAGAAGATGAGACTTACCAAACAAAAGCGCTGGCAGGTCGATAGACACACAAACATACATATATAGATTCCATGACTTACCAAACAGGAAAGCGCTGGTAGATAGGCACAATAAAACACACACACACACACACACACACACACACACACACACACACACACACACACAAAATTTCGAGCTTTCGCAACCCCCGGTTGCTTCCTCAGGAAAGAGGGAAGGAGAGGGAAAGATGAAAGGATGTGGGTTTTAAGGGAGATGGTAAGGAGTCATTCCAATCCCGGGAGCGGAAAGACTTACCTTACGGGGAAAAAAGGACAGGCATACACTCGCACACACACCCATATCCATCCACACATATACAGACACAAGCCATGTGGAATTTTTCCCATGTGGAATGTTTCTTAGAGAGAGAGAGAGAGAGAGAGAGAGAGAGAGAGAGAGAGAGAGAGAGAGAGAGAGAGAGAAGCAGGTGTCAAACGCCATCAATATATTTCATACAGCACAAGGAAATTGATTCTTCAATGTTCTGGAAACTATGCAAAGCCAGGTGCATTGAACACCAACAGCAAAAAATTGCAAAGGTAATGAAACTGAAGACTAGTTAGCTTCTTACAGATGAGATAACCACCACTAACAAATGAATGGACTTAAAAAAGATAACTGTATTATTATTTCATTCTTAACAGCAGAAGAATGAGGAAGACATGAACAACACGCAGACAAAACATCAAGACAATTGGCAATTTACATAATGTCTAAGTGACAGGAGCAGAACAGCACAAGAAGAAATATTCAGTAGTCAGAAAACACAATAACTACTGAATATAACATCTACTGGCAGGATAGCTTAAAGGAAGGGAAAAACTGAAGCAGGGTAGGGGAAGAGTGTTACTAGAAGGTTTTGTTCTCTCATGTAATTTGCTGTCTCACTTCAAAAACAGAAGAAAACCTTCGATTCCTGCCAGTAGTTCACAGAATTCTGCAGGAACATTCATTTTACCATCTCTGTCTCCATCAAATACTTGTGGGAGACTTAACTTTTATGAGAAGCTTCCAGTAAATTGCTTTACATCTTGGACATCTATCTGAAAAGTTATTAACCACCATTTTTATTCCTAGTATTTGCCTGCAGTTCTTCATCCTGCTTTCTCCCCCGCCACTTCTAGTCGAGGACTTGTCACACTACCAAGCACCCACGTACCATATAAAACCATGCTAAAAGTTGATTCGCGTCAAGTCTGCGTTTACGTCTCCTCACCTCTCCACCTATATGGTTTTGTTGATTTGCTGCCTGTTCAGCCTGTGCATCATTCTGACTGCCTGCTTGAGATGCAGCACTCTGTGAATCATTTTCCATTGATGTGTCTTCTTGCGAATCTTGTTCTGTAGCTTCTTTCTTCTCTGTAAGTGATGCACTGCTGATCAATAATATTCCGTGCAGATTAACACGAACTTTAACTTTAACTTTTTGGCTTTCTCCTTCCGGAGTAGGTTTTACATCTTTTACAATAAATTGTCCTGAAATTAAAAAGCAAACAAGTAATTAAAATTCAGTAATAGTTACTAAATATTTCTATAATGTCTGATGAAATCATATCTTGCACAAACTATAAAGCAGTTTAGTGGGGAAAAAAAGCTTCACTTTATTATTTATTTAATGTGAATGAAACAATTAATTATGCATACATATGAAGTAAGCACTTCATGGCCAATTTCAAATCTCCAACACCCACAAATATTTTATTTCACATTTTTAATATAAACTGGCTATTAAATGAAATGTCTTAATGGTTACCAATGTAAGGATCCGGGTAAGGTATGTTCCCAACATAATAAGCTTTTATTGAGAATGGCTCCTTGCGGAAAAACGTCAACATTTTTGAGAATGGTACTGGGTGGTTTTGTGTGTACACTTCCATTTCTCTGCAACAAAAATAAATAAAATACTTTTGAAATGCATACAACTAAATGCATTAGGCTGCATATTGAATATGAGGAACACAAAGGTGGGGGGTGGGGGGGATGACCCCACAGGATTTGTTTGAAGCAAGGACCTTTGGCAGTTCACCAACATTCGGAATAAAAGTTAATCTTGCAACAGGTGATATCATCAACAAAATTGTTATATTAACAAGAAACACAAACAATCTAGCCAAATGTGCCCATGCACTCTCCAAAAGCCAATATATCTACAAGAATTGTTTTTATTTTCTCCTGCTGCATGTTAACACAGAGTCTTTACTGACCCAATAGTTGCTGTGCTCAATTAGTTTTATTGTTGCAGTAAAAAACATCAATACAATTTTCTTCACTGGCAGGGTTTTATATTTTTCCATTTTAAATTCTCTGATTTCTAATCTTACAATACCAGAGAAGGGAAGTTGGTACTCACCATACAGCGGAGATGCTGAGTCGCGATAGGCACAACAAAAAGATTCACACAATTATAACTTCTGGCCATTAGGGCCTTTGTTAGCAGTACACACACACACACACACACACACACACACACACACACACACACACACACACAACTTGCACACACGTCTGCAGTTTCAGAGAGCTGAAAACACACTGCGAGCAGCAGCAACAGTGCATGCTGGGAGTGGCAACTGGGTGGGGGTAAGGAGGAGGCTGGGGCAGGGATGCATGTCCGCTATGTGGCGAGTAGCAACTTTCCTTCTCTGGTATTCCAACCTGGATTTTCCATTGTCTGATTTCTTATCTTAATACTCAATAATAGTACACATTTATCTAAACTACAGCCACATACTTGGTGTGATTTTGTCTATTTCTATCAAAATCCAGAATTTTGGACCAAATAATTTCACACCTGTAAAGCAACGTTTACAATATACATGCAGTGAATAAATATATTTTTGTAGCAATTGATGTGTATTTACAGGCAACCTGCCTCCCCTTTTTACAATATCACAACAATCAAATTTCCTATTACCAAACCAGTAGGTTCACTCATCATCAAAGTCACTTCAAATAATTTACTTGAGATGCTCCAACACAAAACAGAGTTTGGAGCTTAGAGAAGGTAAAAATGACATGACTGGGGCATTGTGACCAAACATCATACTCAAATCTAATTTGTTTTCTTTGACTCAAGTTGACAACAAGAAAATATGGCCTGCTACAAATATATGAACAACAGTAATCACACAACTATATTTAAGAAGAGTGCTACATTTTATACATAGTTTAACTTTTCTCTACAGAAAATTCTATGTATTGGGCACAGTAAGTTTGGAATGCCAATGTGTGCTGTGCTGAACCAGATTTAAAAAAATAATTTACTGAAACAATAGTGCTCAGTATAGAGTAAAGAACAGTCGCAAGGATGGACCATCAGTTACCTTCAAAATGGAATGGTTAATGGTGGCCAGAGTGATGAAAGTTTGTGATGACTATTATTTTAGAGCGGCTTACTGGAAACATCCTCCCCTTACACACACACACACACACACACACACACACACACACACACACACACACTTATTTACCTGTCTGCTCTCAATTTCATCTTAAAGGTGATTGGCAATCTGGTCCCCTAAGTAAAGATTTTTTTATCACCCATCATTGTCAATATTGTAACTGCTTAGGGAAGACACTAAAACTATTCATTATAAAGCACTTCCAGTAGATTCACTTTATTGTCTCACACTAAAAGGTGCATTAAGTGCAGCAAATCATTTGCAAGATCTACAGTCTTTAGCACAACACTAAAGAGGACTGTTTCCATTTTAATTAGAAATGGTTGTATAACCACAGTTAATTACACAAAGAATAAAAATCATAATACAATAATGTGCTCTGCATAAAAATTTTAACTGATATGCAAAACCGAGAGCTCAAATCTAACACTGTCAAGCATTTCTTCGCATACTTACTTCTGGGTACTAGCCACACGCTGAGAAAAATAATCAAACATGGTGACCTTGAAACGATTCCAGATACTACGCAGGCGCCTACGTTTTACTGGCAATACATTTTCCGTGTCTTCAGGTACACTACTGAAAATTAAAGCAGTTCTTTATGCTGTAGTAAAGATGTTCCGAGCTAAGAAATAAAGTATTTGAGAAATTCCTAGGTAATCAAGAAATGGAACACCTGAGTACAGAGCATTATATCTGATCTATAAATTTACGAGTTTGATAAAAGTGTTGGTTGGAAAAGCACTAACTGAAATCATATTGTGTGTCAGCTTTCAACTAGCAAATTCTGAGGCAAATATACACTCAAATTTGCACACATTAAACTACTAAAGTATGGAAAAATCACTTGAAGTGCAGGTGGTACACAATTTATTTGTAACACTATTACTGTTTGTGGCTGAAGTGTTCTGAACAGTATCTTCCTTGCTTAATGGGGTTGAAATTCAATAGATTCTTGCATACAGAAACAAATACTGTGAATTTTAAGCCCCGCCCCCCCCCCTCCCCCCCCCCCCCCACACAGGAAGCTATGCACGGTATGTACCTCATGAAGTTTTGTGTCAATGACTATTATCTGGAAACTAGTAGGAAAGGTATATGAAATGGGAACTGATCACTAATGCGACTACTGCACCAATTTCACAATTTTAGTTAATAGGTTTCAATCTTGCTGGTAGACTGAAACTGCTTGCAACCACCTGCACTTCATGGCAAAACTAATAAGAGACTGTTAATCCTCTTTCAAAATCATCCGCAATAAATCAGTATTATAGCAAGCAACAATGATAAGTTTCCCTTGTTAAAAAAAGCGAAGACTGGGCAGTCTACATGCCAGGGTAAGGGGAGAGGTTAGATAGTAAGTATAAAATTAAAACACTGATAGGTACATCTTATATGAAAAATAAGCGCAGTAGGTACTTCATGTGCCCTTCACAATTCATAGCCTTTGAGGGAAATGCCAATAAGCAAAAAATTATCTGATTTTAAATCTGTAATTCCTTAACATTATGTCTTCTTAAGTGTAAGCCCTTTCAAGTCAATGATTTCTAGGCTGCTATTCACACGCTTGTCATCATATTTCTTCAGTTTCAGCAACATAAATTAAATTATGTAGTGCATCAAAATAAGTTACTTAAAGTTTGATTGCATCATTAATATTACATAGCTTCACTTAAAATTGTTTAAAACTGTGACTGTCTAGTAGGGGTACAGAATTGCTTCATTACTGTAGTGCATAGGATGAAGCAAGGATAAATAGGGCCAGGAAACCACTGTATAACACTTCTTTTTAACTTTCTTTCCTCACCAAACAACTTTAACTGAAGTTACACCAAACTGTCACATGGAGATAAAAACTAATGTCAAAGAAAATTTAGTATTACCTTTAAAGCGTAGGAATTTTGGAACTCCAACTAATATGGAAAATAAGTCTACAAAGATTTCAAAAAATTTGTAGACGTATTTCACTACTTCAAGAACCACACCATAGAAAAATACATCAAAAAGTTTTAGGAGGTAAGTAATTTTGCACTGATGTCAATATAACACTCAATATGACATATCTCTGTAGAAGACTGCAGAATACACTTTTAAAGCAATTTCTTCAAATGTAAACCAGTTAAGATTTTTTAGTAATTTTGTTACTAGCCTTGTAAATACAACAAGGCTGCTTTTTTTGTTTTTCCCCACGACTGTACAGATTTATATGCTCATCATCAGCAGCTGTATTTTTTATGTACTGCATTTTTTTTACCATACGTTTATGGAGATGATGTATTAATTTTATCTGGTTTTCAGCATGTCCTCGTATTATTATGAATAACGCTATGTGTGCGCTATATATTTTGCGTATTATACAGCAATACTGCTACTTATCGTAAAGAAGACACATTTAGTTGCAGAGAGGTGCAATGAAAAGACTGTACACACTAAACTTTCAGCCAAAGCCTTTTAAAAAAAAATGTTAACCCCCCCCTACCTCTCCAGCCAGAAACATACCTGCCAACTTCCCTAAACAGAAAGCCAGTAAGATCCCAAATCGCAAACATTTAACGTGTGCATGCGTTGCAAGGTGTTCAAAAATAGTGAAAAAAGACTACACAAAAAGAGATCACAAATAATGTTAACACACATAATGTAGCCTATATTTTATTTCACTATTTTCAAACTCTGAAATTAGGTACTTACAAGTTACTTGCTGATGAGTGTTCATTTGTTGTCACTTAACAGTGGGAACATTTCACACTCTACACAAAGATGAGCTTTTCTGCAGTTGATCTTGCAAGCCACGATATGAACGGCAGCGTCAAAACTACTAAATTGGACATTTATTTGCACTTATTTACAAAATTTTCCAAGTTCGCAGAACACTGGCTATATTCCATCACATGTTACAGAGGAGAGACTAAGATGAGCAACTTTCTTCGGTTTCTTCAGAAATTCTGAAGAAAAGCTATTCATTTAATGTAGACCACTGCTTCTTGTATTCAAAACAGAAATGGATCCTAGTGCTTCATTCGACATGGAGGACCTAAACTGATTGCGATTCTTCTTCACCAAGCTGAACACACGCTCACACTCAGCATTGCTGAGTAGTAGAGTCTGAGCAGAAAGCTTTAGCCTGGATAACCTGTTGTACTTCGGTACACCATCAGCTCCATGAATGCTCATCAAATGAGCCCATTTGGTTTCATCTGTCAAGTTCTTGCTCTCAACAGTGGCAGAGTCATAAACCTGTAAAGTCCAAATGGACTCTGAAGCACATTGTGTCCTCAGCTGACTCCAGGGTGTCTGCATGGACAAGGAAAAATAATTCCCGGATTTCCCGGTTGAAAATACACTTTCTCCCAGGTGAAAATACACTTTCTCCTTGTTAAGTGACAGTACACTTTTTCTCAGCACTTATCAATCCTTTTATGGTTTAAGGTTATATACACCGGCATAGAATTTCCCGGCACTTTAGAAGATGAAACTCAGGGGGGGAAAAAAAACACGTTTTGGAAAGATCTTTGAGGTGCAGCAACATATACACAGCATATTTCCGTGTTACGAAGGTATAAATTCGAATTCCACCAAACACTGCACGTTACTTTCCAAAGCATTAAAATCTAGATTGCGACGCACTTTTGTAAGCCGGTCACAGCTCATGTCACCTGATCTCGCCAGCTGATGACAGAATTTGACACGCGATGTCAGCCAATAGCAAGATCACTCTTAAGTAGCGCGAACACACAAATAAGAAAAATTAATGGCTTGAATTAATGTACAATTGTTGCTACAAGAAAAGCAAAGCTATCACATATAATATTGGTCTCTAGGATTAATAAGCTGCAAGAGAAGCTAAGCTTCCACATATATTGTTGATCTTTTTTGCGCGTCATACATCACATAAATGTGCAAGTAAAATTTTTTTAATAACGACGTAAATGTCTGATCTTCTGGGCTCGAAATTGCTTATATTTTTCCATGACCTATTAGAAAGGTATGTTTCAGCAGTTGTCAGAGAGCGCCAGATAATAGGCGTCACTGCACTTGCACAGCTACGATGGACCAGGAAGCCCGCATGTTCGTACATGTGAAACATTAAAAGATCTTGCATTAAAACGAATCTAATGTAAAAAACTGTCACATCACGCTCATTGGAGGCAATTTGTTGTTCAGAAGCACTGCGCAGTCTTCCTAAAGCCTTTGACACACTTTGCTGTTGGCAGACGCTTGTATGAGCGCTGTGTTTTGTTGTTGTATATGGCGCATTTTCTTTGTGACTTAAGTTTTATTTTCGTTTTTTTCTCTCGTTCATGTTTTGCTGCTGCAGTATTATTCTGCAGAAGTGTGATACAGTAAATTTTTTTGTTGGAGTATTGGTTCTTACCAGTCAAAATCACAAAAATTTAACTGAAAACTAGAACAATGAAAAATTCCCGGAACTCAAAAATATTCCCGGGTTTTTCCCAGTTTTCTCCCAGATGAAACAATTCCCAGGTTTTTCCTGGATCTCCCGGTTGTCCTGGGTCGTAGACACCCTGTGACTCACTTCCCTTCCTTGGCAGCAATGATTGACACCTTTCTACAAGAAATTCTACAGAAGAAAACTTGGCATTCTCGATTTTGGAAACTTCTGCTACCTTTGCATGCTTCAGTACTTCATCACTGAGCGGAAACTTGTTTATGATATAATCACACACAGAGAAGAAATAAGCCCTGACAGACGAAAATAATGTCTATTTGTCTTTATCGTTAAGTTTCTTCACCAAATTCATTGTCTGAACACCAATAACTAGATTATCATTGCCTCTCGGATTCTCAAGAAGATGGTACTGAACTTTCTATAACTTTAGATTTAACAAACCTGGAGAGAAGCAGCTATAATAGCTTAGTCATTAGTTCTCACAGTTTATGAATTTAAGGGGAAGCACTCTGAAGTGCAGGACTGAGATTCTCAAATATAGGAATGGCAGTATATACAAAAGCACAGTATGCCTTGTTTAAGCCTGAAGAGGCAAATAAACAGTTTTTGCTTCACGGGTTTGAATAATGTTGTTCTTCAGGACAGGAGTGTCAGATTTTGTGGCAGATGCAAATCTCTTTGGGGCAACCAATCCTGATGACTCTATAGCCTTCCTCTTTCCATGGTCTTTAGAACCACGAAGCTCAGGTTTTGGGATTGTAAATCATGTTAAGCTTCTTGATGCACACTGAGCACTAACATGCACCTCATCTTCAAATAACCCAGCTAATGGATCCCTCTGCTCCAACAGTCTCTGCAGACACTTTCCTAAAGATAGCCATCTTGTGCAGACAAGTTTAATATCTTCTAAGTAGTTTCCATGCCGGGGAGCTCTTTGAACTTTTTAAGCCCTTCCTTTCTCTTGCAACTCTTTTCTAAACAATAGACAATGTTGATTAAAAGTTCATCAATTTTAACAGGCAAACTGCTTGCACCTTCATCATCAGCAAAGTTAATCAAATGACATAAGCAACCCAGCACAAAGGCATACAGCTGTGCTTCCCTTAAAACATCAGTTATTCAATTTTTCTTTCCAATCATGATTGGAGCATTGTCTGAACAGAACATTACATAATTATCAAATTAAAAAGAAAATACGTGGAAGTCAAGACATGCCTAAAAAGTTCAGTGGTCTTCTCGTCAAACTTCTGACTAATCAATTGGTATTTTGTAATACTCCGACTGTTAAATTGAATTCCCAATATTATGTCCCATTGAATCAACCACCAAGTCTGGGACAGACAGCACCTAAGTAATAGTCTTTTGCTGCTTTTCCTCAAAACAGGTGACGGCTAAGGGATAAAGCTTAGCATCACAGTCATTGCTCCCATCTTCAGCCAAAGTAAATGGTTCAGGATGCATGCAACTAATGAGTTCATTTCTTGAATCTGTAGCCATTTCTTTCAAAATACGTGAAGTCTTTGTATGACCACAACTGTATCTTTTTGCGTTTTCCGAATCAGAGAACATTTTCTTAAAAAGAGCACCAGTATGAACAGCAACAGCTAACTGAATATTATGACCAATTAAAAATAAAGAGTACAAACATTATGCTCAAGGTCAGCTCCAGGAGTGGTAAAAAATGAATTAATTTTCCCACTACTATCCTTCATTTCCATATTGAAGATATGTTTAATGGATTTAATAAGACTTATTAATTCAGCGGTTCCTCCGTAAGCAATGCTTATATCACATTAACACATGGAACAGAATGCGAATGTTTCACCTTTCTGCGATCACATAATACACTGAAATTCAGCAGAATATGCATCCCTGAAAGACTGATGATATCGTTTCTTAGTTAAACTCATCACGAAAACACTAATTCACACAAAAATTCATCACACAACTGCATAATACTAGATCAAACAGCAAACACCACATAAAAGCAAGCATAAACAAAGCTTTCCTAACCAGCATACAATCGAAGCACAAAGAGAATACAGTGATAATCTATGAGATGAGATTATCGATAGAACGTTCAATCGAGTTTCATCAGTGGTGTTTCAGACACACAAAGTTAATGACAAAGCACAGCGATATTCTGAGAGAGCAGATTATCAATAATATTAGCAGTCGAATTTCAAACACTTGCTTCTCAGAATAGCAGCTATTATTAACAGTCCAAACTGAAATCAATAAGAATCCAGAGAGCAGGACAGGAACATGCCCGGGAGTTGAAAATCTGGAGGGGGGGGGGGGGGGGGGGGGGGGGAAATATATATATATATATATAAAAAAATGTTCATCCGGAAAAGCGTGAGACTACCCCAAAATCCGGAAATCTTCTGGGAAAACTAGGCAGGTATGCAGAAAGCAACAAACATTTCGAATACAAGCTACCATCCATTGTCAGGAGGGAAGGCAAAGGAACAGCAGGATACAAGTGGGGGGAAGAGGAATCAGCAGTGCCTGGTGGAGTATGCAGGGATTAGAAGTGGCAGTACAAGGCTGTGACACACAGCATCTGGAGGCTGTGGGGGAGGGGAGGGGAGGGGAGAGGGGAAAGGTGAGGAGCAGAGAAGGGAAGGGATCAGTGAGTGCACTGCCAAAGAGCAGCGTGCAGTGAGGGTGAGAGGACACAAATTAGTTGTTGGTAGAATACAGGTGGTTGAGACAATTGGACGAAGGGTGTGGGGACACTAGATTACCATAGGTTGAGGCTAGGATAATTTCAGGAGCATAGAACGTGTTGCACAGTTCAGAAAAGTTGGTGATGGAGGGGAGCGTCCAGATGGCCCAGGTTGTGAAGCAGCCATTGAAATCCAACAAGTTATGTTCAGCTAAACGTTGTGCTACATGATGGTCCACTTTGCTCTTGGCCCGCAGTTTGGCAGTGGCCATTCATACTGGTGGACAGCAGACTAGTGTATGATACAGCTGCTTTCACAGGTGACCTGGTTCTTGATGGTGTAGGATAGGAAGGACTGGAATGGGAAGTGCTGGGTGGGTGGATCGGGCAGGTCTTCACCTTTATCTTTCACAGGGATATCATCCTTGTGGTAAGTGGTTGGGGGTGGGGGGGGGGGGGGAGTGACATAGGGTTGGACTAGGATGATGTAGGGATTGGGTGAGCGACTTAATGCCAGTTTAGGAGAAGCGGGAAAGATTTTGGGTAGGATGTACATAATTTCAGGGTATGATGATAGGTTATCAAAGCCCTCACGAAGTACGTGGTTCATTTGTTCCACTCTCACTCTGTGGTGGTATTGGTTTAATGTGGACAGAGGTGTGGATGGAGACATCAGAGAGATGAAGGTCAATAGTGAGGAAGGTGGTACGTTAGGTTGAGGAAGACCCGGTGAAGTGGATGGAAGGGAAAGTGGTAAGGTTGTGAAGGAATGAGGATGCCCTGGCTCTGAGTCCAGATCATGAATATATCAATGAAATTTAACCAGACCAGGGATTGGGGAAGCTGTGGTGATTTTCTCTAGGCAGCCCTGAAAACAGTTGACAAAGTGGTATATGAGGAATGAGGTAGTGGGTTTGGAGTGAAGGAAATTGGGAAACGTAATCTAGTAGGTTATGGAGTGGAGACAGTGGAGAATCAGTGAAGCAACTGGTTGGTGCTGATGTGGGAGACTTAAGATTCAGGCAATAGGTTGGAGGTGTTGGCCAATGAAGGCCGATATTCTTTCAGTAGATGCACGATAAACTGATACAACAGGCATCCAGGATTGTTAAGTTTTTGGATTTTGGGGAGCATGTAGGAGGAGGATATGTGGGGCGTCACAGGGATGAGGCGTCACAGGGATGAGGAGGGAAATGGATTCAGAGGAGAGGTACTGGGAAGGGCCTAAGGTTTTAAGCAGGGATTGGAGGTTATGTTGGACTTCTGAACTGGGATTAATCTGGCATAGCTTATAGGTTGGACCTCCTCTCCTTTCCCAGGCCCTGCATGGAAACGCTTCTTTGCCACCAATCCCTACATCAAAGCCAACCTATCCCAATATAGAACTCTTCCTCTCTCAGTTCATACCACCATCCAACCATGATCCACCTCATAGCCTCCCAGGAATTCTTTACCTCCAACTTTGATTCACAATCCTTCCCTTCATAAGAACACCAACCATTCAGCAGAAAGGAGGACAGCCATACACAGTTTCAAAACAAATCCGGACCCAATCATTCCATTTGCATATGAAGGTTCCATCATTATCGTTATAAATCTTTGACTACTTGGCGGAAGGCCTCCGTCAATTGTCCAACTCCTTCACCTACATACTTTTCTAGAAAGAGCCTATTCCAAATCCACCAATCTTTGACACTCCATTGTAGTTGACTACCTTTCTTCTGCCGAAAGAATTTCCACTCTTGTTGACCAACATCTCCAACCAACTGCACCACACCAAAGATACTAAGAACTTCCATCACCAACTCTCCATCATCCCCATCCGCTTTAACTCGATACCTACTGTTGGTGCCACTTCTCTATACCAACATCCCTCACGTCCATGGACTTTCTGCCATTGTACACCACCTCTCCCAACATCTTATAGACCCCAAACCCACTACTTCATTCCTCGTATATCTTACTCACTTTATCCTAACACACAACTTTTTCTCCTACGGAAGGTATGTAAAAAAATATGCAGCACAGCAATGGGCATCTGAATGGCACATTCACATACCAACCTGTACTCAGGGCCATCTAAAACAAACTCCCTCTAGCTTCTCAAATCCCTGGGTCTGGTTCAAGTTCTTTGCTGATATCTTCGTGATCTGGACCCAGGGCTAATACACCCTATCCTCATTCCTTTCTTGACGACCTCAACATCTTACCCAGCATGCTGAAGGTCTAACCCCCAAGGCCTTCACAGACAGGGACTATCCCCCAGACCTAGTCTCAAACCAACTTCCCATGCCACATCCCTCACATCACAATATAAAAGAGCACCCCTTCATCATCCCATACAACTGAACAACATCCCTCCTGGGGGCTATGATTACCTATCATCACACTGAATTTAGGGACATTTAGATCATTCCCAACCATCCTAACACAGTGTTCTGCTACTATCTCTACAACATCCCAGTTCATCCCTTTTAAACTCGAAATCCCAACCTTTTGGCACAGAGATCATATCCCTGTGAAAGACCCAGCTGACTGCCCTAACCACCCATCCAGCACCTCCAGCTCCGTCACAGGCTTATTCATAGGATGGGCTACCCGTGAAAGCAGCCATGTAATATACCAGTTCTGCTCAAATCATTGCACAGCTTTATAAATTTATATGACAATCAACCAACTGTCGACCAGGATGAACAGCCACTGTCAAATTGTGAGCAAGAGCAAAGTAGACTACCCTGTGGCACTACATGCAGCTGAACATAGCATGCCCTATTTTAATGGCTGCTTCACAGGCCGGGCCATCTGCATCCTCCCTGTATCACCAGCTTTTCTGAACTACACAGAGCTCTGTACAACACAGTCTCCGCTCCACATATCGTCTCGGGCTCAAACTACCGTAACCTAGTGCCCCACACCCTCCACCCAACTGTTTCCACTGCCACTGTCCTATTACCTCCTCCCATTCATGTCCCCTCAATCCCACTGTATCTGCTCTCTGCAGTTTCTTCCTCTTCTCCACTCATCTCCTTTCCACTCACCCTTTCTTTTCTTTCTGAAGAAGGCTTTGGCTGAAAGCTCATACACAACAGTATTTTTGATATGCCTGCCTGAGCATGTATCTAAATACCAGCCTTGAAAAATAAAAATATAAGAAACAAGCTACCTTGTCCTTATCCATATGTAGAAATAATGTCATTTATAAAACACATGAAGGTTCCAGGACACCAAGAACACAAAGCAAATGCCGTAACCAATCACACCACCCTCCTTCATATATCTGTCTTTCCCCTATTCTAATATGATAAGAATCTTATTAAAATTGAGCAGTATTTCAGTATGGAAAGGTTAATTGTTTTGCAAGTGACCTCCCTCTTAGACAAACTGTTAGTTCCTAATATTCTACCAATCCACGAAAGACATTCCGACAATTTAGCCAATATGTCGGTTTTACATCACACTTGTATCCAGTGTTACGCCCACATTTTTGCCTGACATCGCAACTCAACCCTTAAGTCAAAAATTACAACACTTATTACTAATGTGGTTCCTGATGTTCAACTGCGTTGTTAATATTTTATGCAGAAAGTGGAAACAACAAATTGGCCCTACAAGAGAGGGGGAAGGGGGGACAGATTACAACAACACCGATGTTTCACAATTTTAAATTAGTCCACATTAAGAACTTACCAACACCTACACTGATGTTACCCTAATTTTTATAGAATACAACAGCCACATAGATTATCACATTATTTACCAATGGGCTGAATTTACAAATAATACTACGCATTAAATTATTAATGTGTAATATGTGCAGCAGACAACCTATTACACACCCCCAAGTGCACATCAGATACTTCTCGGTCTGTAGAAACTATTCTTAAGGGACAAGATGTTGGATTTTGCCTGTGAAGAAATTTTGGATCCAATTGAAAACCTGTCTAGATACCTCATATGCATACATTTTCTTTTACATACTTGTGTGTGGTACTGTACCAGTAACCTTTCATAGACCTATTGCCTGTATCTATAACACTTAAGAAATTGTGCATGCTCTGTGTTGTCTTCTGCCAATTTTCAGAATCCGCACTTTTGTTTCAGACAAGTTGTTACATTTGAAGTCTGAAAATAATTAGAAGCCTGTCGCAAATACAGATGACTGATTTAGGATGACAGTTCTGTGTGCAAGTTCTGGCAGCCATTTTAAGCTCTTTTTCAGTCACATGGAACAATTCTCCTGCCGATTCTGGAAAGAATCTTAAATAAACATTTGAGTCCTTTGACCTCCTTGAGCATCAGCAATTTTGGGCATTTGCGAAGTCATAAGTAGCTATAGTATCATCCATTTGCGGTGGTAGAAACTGTCAATGTGCCAAAAATAATACAAATGCCACAACCGTTCTATACTACCTCACGTAGTTAATGCTCACATCTATTTAGAGAGAGAGGTGAAAATGGTGAGTTATCGAATACACAGCCAACTGTCAACTTTTCAATTGTCATGGGCAACAGCAGAAAACTGACAAGCAGTAGCATTCTCAATTATTGTTAACAGCATAACTGACTTGAGGAAATAATAATAATAATAATAATAATAATAATAATAATAATGATAATAATAAACATTAAAACTATAAAAGCTGTTTCATACAGTAACAAGAAAGTAGTTAAGCAAGCAAACAAGCACGTGCATGGGTATTTTGGTTACAATGTTGATTTTCTGCTAACTAAAATAATAAGAATACACAAGTGATAAATGTGACGACTAAACACGTAATTAAATCCCAGAAAAAAATATTAGAGATAGGTCACAGCACAGCATTGGCATTAGTAAAACAGGCTCCTACATCTTTAACAAAATATAAAATATTTGTGGCCATATTTTAGCTTATGATTTTTAATTTTAAAACATTACCAAAATGCAAAAATTAAAATGATGTACTTACCCATCTTCACCCATTGATGCATCCCACACTAGTTTAATGGGATAGGTCTGGATATCAGTAACACTAAATTCTCTCACTCTAATAGCTGGTGAAAGCATAGCACACTGTAGAGCACAGCCTCTTGCTACAGCTTCATCTTGATTAAGAGTTGTACTTGGTAACTTGCCAAAAACAGTCTCTATAAGGTGTTTAATTGCAGGGATGCGGCTAGACCCACCAACAATTTCAACGGAATGTATTTCATCAAGTTGCAGACCTATAGGAAAGAGAGAAATAACGAATATTAAGGTGCGAATAGCATTTTCCAACCCTACTGCAAACAATCCAAATAATAGTATTTTAATCAGCCAAGGTATTTGGCCGTGGTCTCTTCCTTTTACGGAAAAAATGGAAATGAGCATATGGCATCATCGGCCGGGAGGCCCCTAGTTGGAGAAGTTCGGCTGCCAAATTAAAGTCTTATTTCATTTTATGTCACATTGGGCTACTTGCGCGCCGGTGATGAGGATAAAATTATGATGTGGACAACACAACACCCAATCCACAACCGGAGAAAATCTCCAACCTGGCCGGGAATTGAACCAAGGCCCACTTGCATGGGAGGCGAGCATGTTACCACCTAGCTAAGCAGGTGGACACGGAATTTAAATGAGACAGTCAACCCAAGACTATCAGATGAGTAGAGCTATGTAATATCTTGATAACATACTAACACAGAACTGGAATCATGGGTTTACACAATAATTAACACTTTTGAACCAATCCCTGTAAGAACAGTTCTAAGGTACGATTCATGAACAATGGCAGTTCGCACAGGGACTGAGATTGCATTGCTGCCAATTCCAAGCGACAATTGCAGTACATGCATACATGTGCTTTACACTTTAGGGAAGTGTGTATCCTGCAAATCACGCATTTCGCCTTCTTATGTAGAATTTGTCACTTACCACCACCATCAGGGATGACAACTCGCAACAAATGGAATAAAAATTCACTAGATATCTCTCTATGATCACGTTTAATGCAAGCATTGGCCATGACACTCAGAGCAGAGGATTCAGAACACTACTGAACCCCCTCTGGCGGCTGTCGTAGTCACCTGCTCAACCATCACATTCATGTTAACCGTGTGGGGCAGAGTCAACAGTGACAGAAGAGGTGAAAGTTTCCCCAGTTTGCCTTGTTTAAAGTCCATCTGGGCAGGGGCCTGATGCCGGGGCAATGACATGAAAATGGGAAGTGGTCACTAAAACACAGGTCGTCATGTGCTCGCCAGTGGATAAATGGGAGAAGCCCTGGGCTGCAAATTGATAAATAAATGTCCGAATAAGTACCATGAACCACACTGAAATGTGTGGCAGCCCCAGTATTTAAGAGGCAGAGGTGGAACTGAGACAGTAAAGTTTCGACATATCTGCCTTGGCCAGTAAGCATGGTGTCACCCCCTCAAGGGGCTATGGGCGTTAAAACCTCCCAAAAGAAGGAAAGGTTTAGGGAGTTGATCAATCAGTGCAGTTAATACATTTAGGGGTACTGCAACATCTGGAGGAAGATATACATTGCAGACAGTTATTTCCTGCGTCGTACGTTTTCTGACAGCCACAGTTTCAAGAGGTTTTGAAGGGGCACAGTTTCACTACAGACCTAGTTTAGGGCATAATGCAAATTCCACCTGACACTCGATTATAGTCACCATGGTTCCTGTAATGTGGCAAGACCAGAGTCGAAACAAGGCCCTCGGAGTAGACAACATTCCATGAGAACTACTGACGGCCTTGGGAGAACCAGTCCTGACAAAACTCCACCATCTGGTGAGCAAGATGTATGAGACAGGGGAAATACCCTCAGACTTCAAGAAGAATATAATAATTCCAATCCCAAAGAAAGCAGGTGTTGACAGATGTGAAAATTACCGAACTATCAGTTTAATAAGCCACAGATGCAAAATACTAATGCGAATTCTTTACAGACGAATGGAAAAACTAGTAGAAGCCGACCTCGGGGAAGATCAGTTTGGATTCCGTAGAAATGTTGGAACACGTGAGGCAATACTGACCCTACGACTTATCTTAGAAGCTAGATTAAGGAAGGGCAAACCTACATTTCTAGCATTTGTAGACTTAGAGAAAGCTTTTGACAATGTTGACTGGAATACTCTCTTTCAAATTCTGAAGGTGGCAGGGGTAAAATACAGGGAGCGAAAGGCTATTTACAATTTGTACAGAAACCAGGTGGCAGTTAGAAGAGTCGAGGGACATGAAAGGGAAGCACTGGTTGGGAAGGGAGTGAGACAGGTTGTAGCCTATCCCCGATGTTATTCAATCTGTATATTGAGCAAGCAGTGAAGGAAACGAGAGAAAAATTCGGAGTAGGAATTAAAATTCATGGAGAAGAAATAAAAACTTTGAGGTTCGCCGATGACATTGTAATTCTGTCAGAGACAGCAAAGGACTTGGAAGAGCAGTTGAACGGAATGGACAGTGTCTTGAAAGGAGGATATGAGATGAAAATCAAGAAAAGCAAAACGAGGATACTGGATTGTAATCGAATTAAGTCGGGTGATGCTGAGGGAATTAGATTAGGAAATGAGACACTTAAAGTAGTGAAGGAGTTTTGCTATTTGGGGAGCAAAGTAACTGATGACAGTCGAAGTAGAGAGGATATAAACTGTAGACTGGCAATGGCAAGGAAAGCGTTTCTGAAGAAGAGAAATTTGTTAACATCAAATATAGATTTAAGTGTCAGGATGTCGTTTCTGAAAGTATTTGTACGGAGTGTAGCCATGTATGGAAGTTAAACATGGACGATAAGTAGTTTGGACAAGAAGAGAATAGAAGCTTTCGAAATGTGGTGCTACAGAAGAATGCTGAAGATTAGATGGGTAGATCACATAACTAATGAGGAAGTATTAAATAGGATTGGGGAGAAGAGAAGTTTGTGGCACAACTTGACTAGAAGAAGGGATCGGTTGGTAGGACATGTTCTGAGGCATCAAGGGATCACCAATTTAGTATTGCAGGGCAACGTGGAGGGTAAAAATCGTAGAGGGAGACCAAGAGATGAATACACTAAGCAGATTCAGAAGGATGTAGGTTGCGGTAGGTACTGGGAGATGAAGAAGCTTGCACAGGATAGAGTAGCATGGAGAGCCGCATCAAACCAGTCTCAGGACTTACGACCACAACAACAAACAACAACAATATCCCTTACAGCTGTGGAGGGCAGGAGTCCGCACTGCCAGAAACCAGGTTTCCTGGAAGGCCGTAGGGAAAAAACCACCGCAATTCCACTGGAGGATGACGATATCATGAGACTGGGATGGCATGGAACATTCAATGAGGTAGTTTACGCTTCAGGATCACCTGCTGCCACCGAATTTTTACCTGAGCAGTCTATATCCTTTGTGTCTGAAGGTCTGGCAAGATCTAGGTCCTCACTGGATGCCAGAATCTCCACATGATCCGCAGACGCAGAAATTGTAAGTAGCTGTGGTGTGGTGTCACCAAAATTCCCTTGGTCTTGTGGACCTTCTTTTTGGATTTCTTTCGCTGCTCCTCAAGTTTCATGGTCTGGGAGGATTTCAACGATTCAGTCTCTGGGATGACCAGCTGCTTTTGGGATCTTCAGCCACTGGTGGGTGTCTTCTTTCCCACTAGCAGACGCCTGGGAAGGGAGTGACCCCTGGGACCCCTTCCAAACGAGAGGAGCCGAAGAAGACTTACACTTCCCTGGCTCAGAAGTGGGGACTGATGTCCCTGATGGTTGGGGGGGGGGGGGGCGGCGGTGGGGAGGGGGAGGGGGGGGGGGGTGTTACTGAAGTAGTAGTTGGTGTGGGAGCAACAGGGAGGGAAGTTCCCCCCACCATCAAGAGGGCAGATGTAGTCTTCTGGTTCAGGAATGCAAAGAACTGATGGGGTGACAACTGTTCTTGTAGCGGCAGCATAATAAGTGGCCATAGCAACAGGATGTAGGTGCTCAAATCTCCTTTCAGCCTCAGTGTAGGTCAGTCGGTCCAGTGTTTTATATTTCATGATTTTCCTCTCCCTCTGTAAAATCCTGCAGTCTGGCGAGCAAGGTGAATGACGCTCTCCGCAGTTCACACAGATGGGAGGTAGGGCACATGGAGTATTGGGGAGTGATGGACGTCCACAATCTCGACGTGTGATGCTGGAAGTACAGTGGGAAGACATATGGCGAAACTTCCAGCACTTAAAGCACCGCATTGGGGGCTTTCCATCACAGTGGTAGACCAACCTTGACTTTCTCAAGTAAGGCCATCACAGTGGTAGACCAACCTTGACTTTCTCAAGTAAGGTGTCACCCTCAAAGGCCAAGATGAAGGCACCAGTGGCAACCTAATTATCCCTCGGACCCTGATGAACGTGCTGGATGAAATGAAAACCGCGCCACTCTAAATTGGCGCGCAGCTCCTTGTCTGACTGCAAAAGGTGGTCCCTGTGGAATATAATATTCTGGACCATATTTAAGCTCTTATGGGTCGTGATGGTAACAGAAACATCCCCCAACTTGTCACAAGCGAGTAATTCCGTGACTGGGCAGAGGATGCTGTTTTTATCATGGCTGACCCAGAGCGCATTTTGGACAAGCCCCCACCTCTCCAAACTTGTCCTCCAAATGCTCCACAAAAAACTGAGGCCTCATAGACATGAAAGATTCCCCATCAACTCTTTTGCATAGGAGGTACCGGGACAAATAAGCTTCACTGCCATCCTTAGCCTGGCGTTCCTCCCAGGGTGTGGCCAGGGAGGGAAATGATTTGGGGTCATATTTCTTAGCACTGAAATTAGGCTTTGCCCACTTAAGAGACTACTGGCGGCAGACCATCAGCAAGAGATGACGTACTACCCTTCATGGAGTGTCATCCGCCCTGATGCCACCCACTCTGACTAGGAGCCCTCCCCATGGGCACCATCCAGCCTCAGCAAGGGCCACCTGGCAGGACGGCCATTGCTGGGAGTCCCGATGACCCAGGGAGATGGGCATTTACTCCATGGCATACGTGAGGAGTTAACGGTGCGGGCATCAGCAGAGCGATCCCTGTGTTGTCAGGGGCTACAACAAACAAGGTACATGCTTGCCTCGCCACAACAGACTGGCTACCATGCTGGATATGAGGTGCATGTTCATCGTCGGCGCAGAAAGTGACACTGCATATTGCATGGTGGAAAACGCACCCAGGAAGGTGTCCTCACCAGGAAGATGGAGAATGAGATGACGAGAAAATGGGCTAAAAATCTCAATGCACGATGGACATGATGCACCACGTAAAGCACCCTTCTCTAATTGGCTCGCTCTTTGGGAAAATTTAGAAAGATGGATGTCAAAACCAACAGGGGACCATCATATAAAGGTCGAAACATGTGAGACTCCTTTTAGTCACTTCTTATGACAGGCAGGAATACCTTGGGCCTCTTCTACCCCTCGGACCCGCAGGGGGCTTATAATTAGTGTGTAATGTCTTATAAGCAAAAGGAAATAGTGTAATTCATATATTTTATCAATGTAACACTTTTTTCCAGATAAGCCTTCACGATTTGCAAATCTGCTGTTTATTACTTCTCTCTCTCTCTCTCTCTCTATCTCTCTCTTGTTCATTAAGATAGAACCTCTAAGTGCAATATAAGAGGCAATGTTCCAATGCTGGAAGAATATCAAATCCTCTGCAACGGCTGACTTAGATCTTTATATTTTAACACACCCTGCGAATGACGACATCTTGAAAGTAATACAGCAGACATGAAAATGATCTACCAGGCCTGTCTGCAGTTGCAAGATGTATTTTATATATACTAGCAACAATGTTTTACTGAAGCTGACACATTAACAATTTGTTGCAGCCAATTAAATCCAGACTGTGTCAATGATCTACTGCTGACCAACAGTTGCAATAATTCTCTCTTCTTTTGCAACCAAGGGGAAAATCAGGAAAGTTGCAGATGTTTTAAACTGTCTTCTTTATGAAGGAAGTTTTCGTCTAGATTCCAGGATAATATTTATTTAATGTGTGTGTAGTTTCCTATCACTGAGAAGCTAAATAAATCTTTTGGTTGGAAATGAGTCTTTTTCCATGGGTTGTTATGGAAAAACAATTATTTTCCGTATGCTGTAAGGAGTTAAATATGTCATGAAAGCATTCCTGCAAAGTTTACACCCGGGTCAACAATGTGGAGAGGGATAAAATTGTACAGTGTAGTGAAGTGAGACGTAAGCGAATATCTGTCATGATTACCGTATTTACCCGAGAATAAGACACCCTGAATAAAAGACAACCCCCCTTTTATTAAAGATGTTCCTTCTGCTTAAGAATTAACATTATGCCTACTCTAAACTTAGGCCATTTATACATTACCTACATTTTGATAATACAAGGAGTAATAAAACTGATAAAAAGACTGCCTTTTCTTTATTGAGCCTGTTGTCTGTGGTATCACTATTTTTAATAACCACCATCACCATCATAACAGGACAGCTGTGAAACTTTTATCCTTGTTGTCACAAGTATTTGGCTATTTCTTCCGAATACGTTGATTTCTGGGGTTGTGGTGTGGGACCATGAGAAAACACACAGTGGATTTCATTTCTATTTTGACGTGAGAGTGTTACCGTATCTGTAGCTTCCAAATGTATTATCTGCCTGCAGCTCTATCATTGGCTTCATAGAACCAGCAGCTGACACACCCCCTATCATTCTGTTGTACACGATGGTGAAACATTGACTGCATTAAATACTTAAGTATGCCACTGGCCCCAACCTAGACTTCTACTGGAGAACTGTATAGTTATATTGAGTATTTGTCCAATTTTAAAGTCAATTCAATCCTGAGTACAAGAAGATTCAGGCAAATTGCTGTTTAAACATGATACATGTTCATAAAGAGCCAAAGTATGCAGAATAGATTCCCAGGATTAGCAACACAACAAAATTTGCTGCCCACTCACCACGCTCCAGTCACCTTATGCTGTCACTGGTCGCCCCCCCCTCCTCCTCCTCCACAACCCTTCCACAGTGCTGCGCTTTAACAATAGTGAAATACAGACAGGAACATACTCTACGATGCAGGTCATAACTAACAAAAGCAAGTAATACATAAATAAAATATCACAATTGTGATTAAATGCAACACTAACTTTCGCTTGTCCTGAGATCTACTGCCATCTGTTGTACTATCTCCAGAACGGGTCTTTCCACTGTAATTTATTCTTGTGATAACAGCTGCAGTCAGTTCAATGTGATTTATTTTGTCTGTTACACATTTAATTCTGGATTAATTTTCTTTCTTGTTTCATCCTAATTTCACTATGTTGCTCTACAGCTCATTAAAATCTGGTGAAGATTTTCCCCAGTATTCTAATATACGAACAGCGACCAAATTTCTTATTTTCAACTCAAATGGTAGATCATTACAGTTTCTCAGAACCAAATAGAATACTGACCTGGGTTCAGAATCAATGGTTTTTGAAGGACACTATTTTTGTCTTCGAAATGTTACCTATACTAACAAAGCAGTATAAATGTGTGGTATGTACACAGTATCTATACATGTACAAGAACATTTATTGCAAACCTGTCCAAATACAACAAGTGTTTGCAAGTTGATAGAATTTAATGCTATTTCCTCCTGTGTTTCACAACATCACCAATTTTTAAGCAGAGCTAGTTCATAGTTTCTTGCATACCCCTTGCACACTGCATTGGTACCAGAAGTGACTGAAGTGAAGTCATGTGACTGTTCAAGCAAGGTCGCTACCATATCGGGCGCTTCAGGGTATCACAAAATCTCTAGCCAGTTCAAATGAAAGCATTGCTTGCTAAGCCCTGCTCTTCGGAATTCTCAAAATAAATTTGTACGAAACCTCAATATCTAAATATTCATCTGTAAATGTAAGACACCCCCTATATTAATCTATTAAACTATATAAAAACATCAGTCTGAGCAGCAATAGTTTAATCTGCAAATATAAGATGACGACATATTTTTCAAATGATGAATTTGTGAAATAAATTGTCTTATAATCGGGTACATACAGTAGTTATTTGTATGTCCGGATTCCAGATGACAAGGAGTGAGTAAAAAGTCAAAAAGTCATGTAAGGTAATGCTTTAACGGCTTAATATTATGTCAAATATTTAACAAATTAATTGATTTGCAAAGTAACTGGAAGTCCAAAATAGTTTTATACACAGGAATCCGATTCTTTGGATGTGGGGGGTTTGTTGGTCTCTATCAATAGGTGGACAATTACTTCTTATCAGATAGTGCGTAACGCAGTTCACGAGCAAATAAACCTACAATCAAATTCATTTCTTAAGACTGATAATTTTGTGGCTAACCCTTGCTGATTAAGAAGAGGAATAAGTGAAGCAAACTGTACGATGAGCGACATCCTCCTCCTCCTCCTCCTGTCATTGTTGGCATCATCATCATCATCATCATCATCATCATCATCATCATCATCATCATGTCATACATAGTAAAGAAAGGCTTATTAAACATACCTGAGTCCTGCAGGCATTTGCGCATGGTGTGTTCAACTCTCTGAATCAAGTGGGCGCAAAGTTTCTCCATTTCTGCCCTGTAAGAGTGGACTTTTTTAGTGTCATTTGATGGATTATTTGTAGCATCTTAAAATAATGCTAACACACATGCTAAATGGAAACATCATAAATTGCCAAGCATTATTAAAATTACAATGTCAGAAATCACAATTTTAAGAGCTGGGTTGTTCTTAGCTTTATATCTGCCAATACATATTTTCTCCCGGGGTTTTGTTTAGCATAATGTAGGCAACAATATTATGAAAAGATGGCATGGTGAGTTGCAGGTAGCCACAACAAAGAGATTACCCTGTCAGAGGCCGGGCTGTCTGTGAAAGCAGCAGTGCCAATACCAACGCCACTACAATAACTGCACGGATTTTTATATTTGTATGACTACCAACCAACTGTCCACACGGATGAATGATCACTGCCAAACTGCAACCAAGAGCAGAGTGGAAATGGCTCTGAGCACCATGCGACTCAACTTCTGAGGTCATCCGTCGCCTAGAACTTAGAACTAATTAAACCTAACTAACCTAAGGACATCACACACATCCATGCCCGAGGCAGGATTCGAACCTGCGACCGTAGCGGTCGCTCGGCTCCAGACCGTAGCGCCTAGAACCGCATGGCCACTCCGGCCGGCAGCAAAGTGGACCACCTTGTGGAACAACATGCAGCCAACCATAACATGCTCTATTTCAATACTGCTTCAGAACTCTTGCCATCTGAACCCTGCCCTCCATCGCTGATTTTCTGTACTTACGACACATTGTCCTCTCCCGAAATTATCCTGGTGTCAACCTGTGGTAACTTGCTGTTCCCACACTCTGCCAAACAGTTTCTACCCATTCTGTTCTACACCACATTCCCTCACCCTCAATGTGTGACATTCTCTGTCACTGCACTCACCGGTCTTTTCTCCCTTCTCTGCCCCTCTCCTTTACTGTCCACATTCCCTTCTTCCCTACCTCACAGCCTCAGAATGGTGCACCTACCATGCTCCATCAGGCAGTGCTGATTCCCCCCCCCACCTGTATCCTGCTATCCTTACTCTTCCCTGCCCCACTCCGGATTGCTGCTTGAATTTGACAAGACATCACTGCATACAGGCCTGAGTGGTCAAAGATAATGATTTGTGTGTGTGTGTGTGTGTGTGTGTGTGTGTGTGTGTGTGCGCGCGCGCCTGCGCACACGTGTGTGCGTTTTTGTTTTCTGAAGAAGTCGCTCTGGTTTAACAGTCTTTTTGTTGTGCCTGTCTGCAACTCAATGTCTCATCTTTACAGTAAGCAGCAATTTATCCTTTTCACAATATTGTTTGTATTCCTACCAGGGCTTCCATTGTTTGGTAGTGTAAGTAACAATTACTACTGAGAAAATTTTCACTTGTTAACAACATATTTCTTTAATACAAAGACTTACACACCACAGAATGTTGTATCATTAATCACGAAATAATGTTTGATACTAGATATGCAATTTTATAAAGATGGAAAATGAATGCCACAAAGAAGGCATGCCTGTTTTCCAAGAATGCCCCATACACAACTAATGCAACATAATTTTATCATACACTCCTCTTCTGGGTGCAAGGTAACATAGTAAATTCAAAGACGTGTATTTTCTTATTAATTTTTTGGTAATAAATTATGGAAATGCTTTACTCTCAACAAAACAGTTTTTAACAACCTCTGCTAACCAGGAGAGGAAAAAACTTATAATTATAAGTGGGACGGTAAAAAAGTTATAACATCTTTGGCACAGGTTGTGAATGTGAATAGCAAGTCATTTCAAATGCAGAATCCTGAGGCAAATACTGTTCAGTGATGCACACGAACAATAGTAATTCTAAAAAGCAAGTTTTTCTGTGTCAACTTAAAGCATTTATATATAAAAGACGAGTTAAAAGTGTTTCTAAAATATCAAAATCTTTGATCTCCTAGGAGTAACACTGCTAAACTAAGAAGGGTCACCTGACAATGAAGAACCCTGTGGTTATAAACATTTGAGTATGGTTACTGCCCATAAAGAGTTATTCATCTGTATTCTAATCTCCCTATCAGTTCACTGTCATTTACTTTCATAAAGATACTGTTAAACTAAGTGTGGTAAGTGAAAATCACATGACTCGTCAAATTCATTCAGTTACTAGATTTATTAACACCAGAAGATATAATGTTACTGAAATTTGTAGCCAATTGGGTGAAATATATTTTCTTATCATAATGAATGAATAAATGATAAGCACCACACTGCTGTTGAGAGCTTATGTAGATAATACACATTACTGTATATGGTGAAAGGACTTTTTTTTTTAACACTACTACTGATAGTAACGATATGATACACAGTAACTACCATCTCTTCACAAAGCTAAAAAATGGCTTGCCTCCAAACGATTTGAGGGCAGTGAGGAACTTATCTCTGTGCAGAATTGGCCAATATCATGAGTGTTTGAATTTTATGAAGCAGGATAAAAGAAGTTTGTTTCACAATACCAATAATGCAGTGAGTGAAATGGTGATTACACAGGGGAGGAGAACTGCAAATTAATATATTTGTCGTATTTCCCAATATTTGTCAGTTTATTTCAGTTCAAACTTCAACTCTGAACCTTATCTTGTATTAACAGTGAAATATTTATGAAAAACAGAGGAGATACTGGATACAACACAGAGGGATGGCTCAAGAGGGTTACAATAATAGCACCAGTATGAGGCGAGGAAAGGATTATAGTAGTAGTGGTGGTGGTGGGAGTAATAATCATGTCAACATAAGCACAATGAAGTTAGATGTTGGGGAAGAGAAGCAGTGTGTCAAGATGCTAAAGCTGACAATATGCATACCATCTACAAAGAAGGTTGAATTTCACTGGAAGAAGCATTTGTTGAAGGATAGAAAAGAACCAAAATAATTCTGCAAATGTTTTAAGTGTATTTTTAGTAGTATGAATAGCATCCATTATAATTATAATTGCTTTGGTCTCAGTTCCACATGACTCTCAATGCTTCTCTGCTACTGAGTAAAGGACTAGAACACTGTCTCCAGAAGTTCTGAAGGCACCGAGATGAGAAGAGGTTGAGAAGCAGACTGTACCGAGTGTAAAAGATCTGTATTAGCGATGTTTTAGGTGTGTGTGGGTTGGGAGGGAGAGGGGGGGATGGTTGGCAGGGTAAATGGTCTGAAACAAGGATGTGCACCATATTTGTTACTTTTCATAGTGGTGATGTATGATCTAATGACAAATGGTGAATGAGAGACAGGATGACAATGTTGTTTGCTGAAGATTTGACAGAAACAGAACAGGGAGGAAGCATAGAAGAAATTTTAAGCTTGGGAAGATATGAGAAAGTACTGCATAAAATTTAATGTAAAGAAGCATGAGCAGATGGTCACAACAAGAAAAGGTGCTGAGTATAACAAAGAAAAAGAAACGGAAGGAATGACAAATATATAAGTGAATGTGCAAGGGGCGCAGCGTTTTCTATTCTACAATTCGGCTGCCTAAGGCTCTTAGAGCAACTGGTGGTGTTAGGCTGTTCATCTACTTTGTTCTTGGAAGGACACTTTGGCAGGTGTTCTCTCTGGTGATACTGGAGGAAAACATGGTCACTATGGCTGTGCCACTGGTGTCCCTCTCCCCTACCCATTCTAAAATGGATGGCCTACTTTGACTTGTGGCTAGGGCCAGATGTTTGTTTCCCAGATCTTGATGTTGCTGTACTAGGTGTAAACTTTGTCATTATGTTGATTATGGTGGAGCTGTTCATACTTTTTTGAAATGGCAAGCAGTCTAGCTTCTTATATCCCTGGTTCTACTTCTTCTTCCTGAACATCGATCTCTCTGGGAATGAGGTTGGAGGTGATCTGGGAAATTTATGTATGAAGGTGTTTGCAACGCCACATCTGATGCAATGCTCTACTGCACACATCACAAATGGATTCATAAGCACAGCTGAAGAACATATATTCAAACCTAAGGCACCTAAATTATTTCATACATGACAAAGTAGGATCTGCAGTCACATGTACAAGCCATGAACTTAATCTTCTTATGAGGAACATACTCATTGAAGGATCCATACTATAGTCCTTAGATCCTCTCTGAACACAGCGAAAAAAGTGTAATATGCAACACTCTACGTTAGTGCACAAGTTTAAATTTGCTTGTAACATTGGGTACCAATGGTAGAAGCCCATTACGTTTTTATGAGGAGGATTGTGACTGCTATATCTCCAAGCTTGTCATAGGCCTGAAGTGTCTTTGTTAGCATTTAAAGTTTTGTTCAACAGAGATCTCAGTTTTTTCTGTTGCAGTGATTTCTTTGACTTATCCCTCAATTTTTTGGCAGACAACAACAGTTCCAATGCTACAAGATATTCTACTTCAGTACCATCGAAAACTGTGAGAATTGTTCACCCCAATTTCTTCTTGCGAGGTTCTCATCCACAGTGTGGCCAAAGAGGGGGGATGTATTGAATTCTTATATTCTTCTCAATGAGGCAGCTGTATTGGCTGAGCTACTGGTATGGCCCAGTTTGACCCATTTTATTGTGGATCACTTACCCTTGTGCCATTAACTCTGACTGAAAGCCATCTGCACTGGGTGAACATCTACTCCTCAGCATATATGAGGAGTCTGCAGCTTGGGCATCAGCAGAGAGATACCTGTGTCATCAAGGGTTACAACCGTGTGATAAATAATAACAGTCCACTGATGGACGGACGATCATACTGGAGATCGTGTGCAAACCTAAATGCACTTGAATAAGAGATGCAAGAAGTCTGCACACAGTGGATTGATTGTGCAACCTATAAGGTTTGTTTTCCCAAATGGACCCCAATTCTTTAAACTTAGGAACATGGGTATCAAACCCTGCAAGGTGACCATACGTAATTCAGTCACAGTAGTAGGGCGATTTTGTGAGGGGAGTTAATACTAAGGGTTGTTCTGATAACAGTGGAAGCTTATCCTGGGATAGGACTGCTTTCAGTCACCTCTCACAACGGGTGGGAGTTACTGCGAGCCCAATCAAACTCCCAAAATTGCATAGTGGGAGGTGGGTGATGGTGTTATAAAACAGAGGTTAGACTAGCAGCAAGAAAAAGTATGTAATAGTGCAAATGCCAGGATTTGTGTCTGCCAGTCACAATATACTCACAAACGATCTGTGAGAAACCTAGTTTCCATAGACTGTGGAGACCTCTTGTGAGTAACAAAGCATTTTCCACAAAAAATGTGTTTTAAAAGCAGATGTATCTTCTGCATCAAAGAGCAGGAACACCATATGGGAAATGTGGCGCTGCCTAAACATTTATTCTACACATTTTTTGTTTTTTTTTTTTTTTTTTTTTCCTCTAAGGAGTACAAGTCTGTGAGTGTTTTAACTTCAATCTTGGCAGCACATTACAAATACTGGAGAAAATTATACATAACTTCTAATATTTGTTTCCTGGTATATTAAGCTAAGTAGACACACATTTCTGGGGTCCATGAACAATCAATATACAAAAATGACCATTTAAATTAAAAAAAAAATGTGTACAAAACAACAGCAAGACTCACCTATTCATTGATGCCTGAACATCTTTATCATCCATGAAGCACTCTATATTCATTGGAAGATTCATAGAATTAGCAGACATTTGTTTCTTCAGTTTTTCAACTTCTGTAGTGAGGCGCAGATAAGCTCTGGGATTATTACGAGGATCAATTCGATAACGCGATTGAAAGTCAACACAGAAATGATTTGCTAGTATCTCATCAATGTCCCTGCCACCAAGTTGTGGGTCTGCTGCACTAGCCAACATCTGTAAAGGAATTCAGAACACTGAGAAAACTTGTCTTTTATTCAAATAACTTTAATCCTAAACAAAATTTAGACAACTGAGAATAGTGGCAATAACAGCAGTTTTACTCTAAAAACTGCAGAATGCCTATGCATTTGTTTCGTATGGCCCATAGAGCAGTTTTAAATAAATGGGAGATGCTAAGTATTGAAATAATACAAGCCTTGGTGAATTATTTGTGCAAATACTGCATCATGCAAAATTCATTTTAAACAACTGCCAGCATTTACCATACTTATACCAATTTTTGAAGTGAATATTATTGTGGTACTGGTATGTAGTGAACAATTGTAAATGAGAAAAGGGTCAACTACTGAATTTGGTTTTCCACAAATATTCCTCTGTACAGTTCATATTTAACTGAACAGTGCTTTTTAGTTACAATTGTTGGCTCCACAAAGGAGTATAGAAAACAATTTGCTTGTAAGCGAGACACTTCAGGGAAAATTGTTCTTATATGCTGAGGAAACTCTCAATTATTACAACAAACATCTGTCATTTTGCCAGCAAACAGCCTGCAGAGATGACACCATCAACAAGTAAGTTGAACATCCCTGATGGCCACTAGCGGACAGTCATGCATGCTGTTAAACAAACCTATGGTGAAACTAGCTCTATTACACTGGCTTTAGTACATAAGGAACACCTAAAAAAGGAAAATTTATCCATGTTGCTCCCCACTTTTTTACAATTCATTTACTCAATCAAATTTTAAATCAAACAACCAACAGTCACAAAGAAAATACAATTTTAGCATTTGCGATATTATTAAACATCTGGGTACTTCCATCACATGACAGGATTAGGCCTGTGATATCTCAACACTTCAATAGGGGTGGGGGGAGGAGAAAGAGAGAGTGTTTCTAACTTTGACAAAAACTTTCTGTGACAAAGTAAATAGTTTCTTCCTTACTGACATACTAGATTAAAACTCAGTCAAGGTTAAGCTCCTTTAATACCTGTATCACTGTGTGAAACTTTCAACATAAGACTATACCTCTTAAAGAGTATATTATGACAGCATTTCAAACAATGGAAAATCCAGGATGGAATGTAACAATTTTGTGAAAAGGAGAGTTGCTACTCGCCATACAGTGCTGAGTGGGCACAACAAAAAGACTGTCACAAATATAGCTTTCGGCCAGTAAGGCCTTTGTCAAAATTAGACCCCTCCCCCCTCCCCTCCACACACACTGTTGACCTCCACCTCAAAGAATGTGACGTAAGTACCTCTGACCATATCAAATCTACTAATCACCAGAAATACTTCTACTTCAACAGCTGTCACCCTTTCCATACCAAGAAGTCCCTTCCATACAGCTTAGCCACCCACGGTCATCGCATCTGTAGTGACAAGTGGTCCCTCTCAAAATATAACGAGGATCTCCCTGAAACCTTCACAAACCATAATGGTCCTCCCAACCTTCTTCAAAAACAAATCTCCCTTGCCTTATCTTTCCAGTCTCCCACCACCTCACAAAATCCCACCGTTTGGCCAAAGAGGAGCATTCCCCTCGTAACTCAATACCACCCAGGACTGGAGCAACTGAATTACATTCTCCACCAGGGTTTTGATTACCTTTCCTCATGTCCTGCAATGAGAATTGTCCTGCCCACTATCCTTCCCACACCTTCCACAGGGGTATTCTGCCGTCCACCGAACCTACACAATATATTCGTCCATCCCTGTTCCCAACCCTTTACCTCGTGGCTCATACCCCTGTAATAGATCTAGATGCTAGACTATCCTATACATCATGTCACCACCACCTACTCCAATTCGGTCACAAACATTACCTAGTCTATCAATGGCAGAGCTACCTGCAAAGCCAATCATGTGACCTAAAAGCTAAGCTGCATTCTATGTGGGCATGACAACCATCAAGCTGTGTGTGTCTGCATGAATGGCCACCAACCAACAGACTAGAAACAAGTGGACCACCCTGTTTCTGAGCATGGTGCCAAACATGACATCCTTTGAATGACTGCTTCACAGCCTGTGCCATATGGATCCTTCCCATCAACACCAGGTTTTCTGCACTGCACAGGACGTAACGTTCACTGTAATATATCCTACGTTCCCATAACCCTCCTGACCTCGACCATCATTAGTCTTCATCTTATCCCATCCAGCCCCTTCTCTGTCTCCATTCCAGTACTACACAGCCCTCATTCCTCCCAGTCTTTTTACTTCCCTCTTTTCTGCTATCTCCCCCCCCCCCCCTCTCCCCATTGCCCTCCACCTAACCTCCCGACTGCACACAGCTGCCCTACTCTCTTTCCACTCGTCCTTGAGCACTCGCTACCAGTACGTCACTGTCCGCCATCCCTAACCTACTATTGCTCCCACTCCCCGCACCCGCCTCCTCCTTATCCCCACCCAGTCGCCACTCCCATCATGCACTGGCTCTGCTGCTCACAGAGTGTGTGTGTGTGTGTGTAATTTTGACGAAGGCCTTACTGGCCGAAAGCTACATCTGTGAGTCTTTTTGTTGTGCCTACCTACACCTCAGTGTCTCTGCTATATGGTGAGAAGCTACTTTCGTTTTCACATTGTTATTATGACAGAATTTTAAAATTTTAAATTCTGTCAATTAAATGAAATATTGAAAATAAAATTTTTGGTGCCATTGGAAGCAGTAAGATAGGCAATCTGCAACTGGTATTGGGTTCTAAGAATTGTATTTTATTTGGCTGGTTGATTTCGGGGAGGGGACCAAACGACGACGTAATCAGTCCCGTCAGGTTAGGGAAAGATGGGGAAGGAAATCTGCTGTGCCCTTTCAAAGGAACCACCCCGGCATTTGCCTGAAGCAACTAAGGGAAACCACAAGAACCCTAAATCAGGGTGGCCAGACTCTAGTTTCAACTGTCGTCCTCCCAAATGTAAATCCAGTGTGCTAACCACTGTGTCACCTCACTCGGTTTATTTGGCCTTCAGCATGAGTCACTATTTAGCTGTTAAAAGTTTAGAGAAAAACTGGAAATTCTTTAACTTAAGACATGAGCATATTTCAATAAAATAACTGAACATTGCTTCTTCACTACTGGGTAAACAAAGACAAGTTTAGAAATTACACTCTAGAATAAGGAACACTAATCAAGTTTATAAAATCTTTATTCTTTGAGATTTAAATGCTTTCTTAAGTAAAATGGTGACTGCACTCTGTTTATAGTTCTGATGTCAGATTTAAAATTGCTCACTAAAATAAATCTTGTCAGACATCGAAGCACTGCTCTATTGACCTTAATCTTGCTCAGTTCTGAGAGGACTTGTTCTTTATGTTGATTGTGCTTCAGACAGGTGAAGATTAAATGATTAATTTCCCCCACACAGAGTTGTTGCAGTCACAGATGCCAGAATTCCAAAGTTGTAGACAAAATAAATGAGAAACAACACTGCTGTGATTAAATCTCATCCTTATGATTGTCAAAATAGCTCTGCGGTGTACAGACATGCTGTAAACCATGGCACTATAATATTTTCCTTTATTTACAAATGTTTCCCATTCCTCTTTCCACTAGGCTCTGGCTTCCATTTTAACTTGATGTATGAAGTTGGTGAATGATAACTGAATATCTAAGAAGGCCCCATATAGAGCAGCTTCCTTGGCTAACTGGTTTACAGTTTTGTTAGACAAAATGCCTGTGTGAGCTTTAATAGAAAGTAGATAAATAAATGAATTTCTTCAAGAGTATTCCGTTATTTCATGAGCTATATCGATAACAAATTTATTGCTTTGTAATATAGATCAGAAGCACCTGTACTTACCTTCAGTTTCCCTTTGTGGAAAGCGCAAGCGGAAATCTGCAAGGATGCATGGCCACAGTCAACGAAGACCACATTGCGTGGTTTTTCCTCAGGAGCTGGTAGGTCCTGTTTATAAATGCCATATGCTAATGCTGTAGCGGTAGTCTCATTCATTAGCCTCAAGACATTCAGACCAGCAATGCTAGCAGCATCCAGCAGAGCTTTACGTTCAGCATTAGTAAAAAATGATGGAACCTGTTGAGGAAATTTGGTTTACTTATTAGAAAGTTCCACAAAATTATTTCTTGTGATTATGAACCTTGGAAAGTGAGGATTCTGTATCCATGCTTACATGGACTATTTTATCACTGAGTGGAGTGAAATTTAAAACAACATGTATGGCAAGTTTCAGCATGGTCGAAATTCTGGGGGAACTAATATCAACCATACTGAGGCACCATAATTATTTTGCATTCGGGAGATATCAGCACTAACATTATGTAAGAGCTGACAGCAACAGAATGCGTTATGCGAGAGTTTTATTGACATAAAAACATAATTATAGTCTCAACTTGGATATTTAGCAGTGCAATGTATTTTAGCAAATGTCAGACTGACACTGCTCTTTATTTCAAGAAGTGGAGTTACCTTGCAACAAGTTACTAATTTTAATAATCACTATAAAACTCACCGATATAACACAGTCATTCACTTTAGTTTTCAGTGCCACCTCTGAAATATCTTTCAGTTTGGTAAATAACATTGCTGTTATCTGTTCTGGAGAAAACACATGTTCTTCATCCAAATAATTCACCTATAACAAAAAAAGGAACAATAAAAATCTGAAATACACACTGTTGCATACAACCAAGTGCATAGTTCATTGTTCATATGAATTCAAAGCTCATTTCCTCATGTGCAGCGTGTGAATGTGTAGATACCGACTATTACTTCTGAATTCTCATACACTTCTGATAATACCAACACTCTTTCTTTATATAAGCAATGTCATCCTACCAATTATCCACTAAGAAGAACACTAGGTGGTAAAAATTCCTGCCAAGGGCCATATTCCCACAGATGACTTATTATCTGTGGTTATCTGCCACCATGTTACTTTATTAAAGCAGAGTAACAAGATACTGGAGATACCAGTGGATGGATCCAATGTGAACCAACTGTTCAGGGCTGTTTTACTGAAGCTGGTAGAAGTGGAACGTTGTGGTCTACATTAGATCAATAATGTATTCAAGGGTGGTATTTCTGCAACTCACTGGGATACTATCTTCTACCTTAAAGCTCTGCACACTATTCAAAGATCGGCTAGCATGAAGAGCTCACTATCCTTAATATTGCAGCTCTGTTGAGTTTCCTCTAAACTTTTGTTCTACCAAATGGCTTGAGAATTCAAATGTCACACAAAGAGCAACGACAATCACACCAATACCAAGATATTCATCAAGTGCAGTAACATGTTCGTTATGAGCCTTAGTGCCATTCACCTTCAATGCAGGAACTTCCGTGCATGTGCCACGAATCAAAAGGATTCTCAAGCAAAATCTTGAAGTTTTAACTTCCGTACTTACGTAATACCAACAGCCTAATTATCACATGTAAGTGTCAGTCTAAGTGGATGCTGTGAAACTTGAAAGTGTCACATTGATCATTTCAAACAAGTAAAGAAATACATGCCTTGGGGGTGGAGGGGGTAGAGATGGGAGAGGGGGGGGGGGGAGGGGCGGAGGGAGAGAGAAAGAAAGAAAGAAAGAAAGAGAGGGAGAGAGAGAGAGAGAGAGAGAGAGAGGTTTTGATGTGGGAAATAAAAGAACAGATCCTTCCGGAAATATTTGCAATATTCATTATATCATGTGTAATTGTGCATACATACAATTTCCACTGTATCACCTGTAATCATTCAGCAGTTCAAACAGAATTCAGAACTGTATGGACTGCCTCAACGCTAATATGATGTCAGTATGCTTGCCCTATTTGGTGCACTTTCTCACCTACCCTTCTTGCCTTACTTTTTCCCTTCATTTCGCTCCTGCTTTTGTACAATGAGTATCTTATTTCTTGGAATTTCCATGGGAGGAAGAAGTCCATTTATTATTTTTATTTTGTATTCATACAGTATAATATTTTACTTCCAAGTGTTTATTGTATGGGTAATGTGAACTGAAAACTAGCATGTGAATTACATGGAAGAACAGTTGTTTTGTCAGGCTAGCAGATCGTCTTCCATTCATATAAATAATACAACAGCACCTGGTCTCACCTATAAGTTCCAGAAGTATTAAGATCGTATTTGACAAAACTGTAGGCACAAAAATTGTTTCCAAAGACTTTCTTGTACAAACACTTGTTCACAACTAGACTGAATAACATACATGTGGAAACACACACTTTTAAGCATGTCACATTGGCTTGTTGGTTGTGGAAGTGCTTATAAATGTTAGCGGCACTGGACTAGTGGCTCATGTTGACAAGTGCCAGTAATGTTTCAAGACCGATAAACTGGAACAGAATGCAGAACTACAACTTAGTAGATATGTTTGCCAGTGATCCACTGTTGAATGTAAAACTAATTTTTTGTTTTGTTGGCAGCTGATTCAGAGAATTTCAATCTGATGCAAACGATTTAGACAGTGGTAAAATTTCATGATGTTCAAAAAAATGTTAATTTATTTGAGAAAAGCTTGTCTTTTTACTCTTAAGGAACAGCAATTGGTTAAAAGCATAATGATAGCCGAATTCCTTTAGTATCAAGAAGTAGGTAAAGCTGCACTTTATTTTGAAAAAAATTATTCTCCCAAAGCCTACTGACATACATACATTCATGAAAGTTGAATGTAGTCTTGATTACAGCCTCATCAGAACACATTCTGATTTGAGCCAAAGGTAGCTGGTTAAACTTACTGAAGTAAGTGTCTTAGCTATTCCACACCTGCTGCAATAATGATTGAATTCCATGAAGAGAACTTACCCACAATTACATGAGGCAGTGAAAATATACAGTTGTGCGGAAGAACAGTTATCACTTCTGGATGAAAAATATTCAGACTTCATTTACGAATTAAAATGATAGTCCGTGTGGCAAGTCCGTAGGGCAAGGCTTTACCGGGAACACAGGGAGGCTATTCGAGAGTCTTACATTGCCAAGCCTATGATGTTATCACACATGGTGAGATACAGAATGTAGCCCTTAGCAAATCTCTCTTACTCGGTATTAGAACTGCATGCTCTTTTAACCAGTCTTTGGACTGAAGACTACAAAATGTTCAATAATGGCACTGGACCTAAAGTATCATTCGCAGTTTTTGGAAATTTTTCGAAGTACTACAATGGTGGTAATCATACCACGTTCAATTCTTCTGTCCATTGTTTTCATAAACCAGCATTTTCAAAGCTATGGCACCAATATACTTACAAGCAAAGACCTGAGACATTCCATGACTATACAAATGTGTGAAAGCCACAAAACTCTTTTTCCCCTCCTAATTCGTATCTCAAGTTTAGAGGATAACTTATGGAAGTGGAAAGACGATCAACAGAAATGATGACTGGTGTTCCTGTGCCACTGTATGTTCTCACTGTGTCAGTTAATCATGGCTGAGTTCTATTCATGGAATTCAATCATTACTGCAGCAGCTGCAGAACAGCTAAGTCACTTCTTTTCCTCAAATACTGAAATAAGCTTATCTGGACCCCTTTGGCTCAAACCATAATGTTTTCCAATGACACCTGACTTGAGACTAGGATTAGCTTCCAGGAACATATCATTCAATGGGCTCAGAAAGAATCTTTTGCAGAGGATTTTTTTTGGGGGCAGTTTTACTTTCTTTTTGAAACTGAAGGAATTTGGCTGTCATGCTTATTCAACGTTTCTTAAATCGTTTAAAATTTTTTTTTGAAAAATCAAGATGTGACATATGTAGAAAAAGAACGAAAGGACCACAAGATTAAAATTTTGAGAATAAACTACCTACACCACAAAAAATTAAAAAGTTTTACATTCAACAGTGGATCATTGGTAAACTTATCAACTAAATTGTAGCTCTTGCATTTCTGTTCCAGTATGTTATTCCGAGATCTCCACTACAACTGGCACTTTTAAATGTCAACACAAGCCACTAGCCCAGTGTTACAGTACTAATGCTTATAAGCATTTCCACAACCACTAAGCCAGTGTGACAGATTCTTAAAAGTGTGTGCGTCCAGAGATTTGTTATTCAGTCTACTCGTGAACAGGTGTTTGTACAAGAATTGAAATCATCCAGAACAATTTTTGTGCCTACAGTTTTGTCAAATACAACCTTGATATGTTTGGGATTGGTAAGTGAGGCCAAATGCAGTCGTATTGTTTATGTGGACAGAAGATCATCTGCTGACCTAAAAAACTGTCCTTCCACATAACTGAAGTACTAGTTTTCAATCTGCATTACCTCTACAACAAACACTCAGGAAGTAAAATTATATTGTATGAGTACAGAATAAAAAGATAAATTGACTTCTTCCACCAATGGAAATTCCAAGACATAACGCTCATTGCACAAAAGCAGGAGCCAACTGCCGGGAAAAAGTGAGGCAAGAGGGGTAGGTGAAAAGGTAAAAGGAAGACACTATAAGGATCTACATCTACATACATACTCTGCAATCCACCATACGGTGCATGGCGGAGGGTACCTCGTACCACAACTAGCATCTTCTCTCCCTGTTCCACTCCCAAACAGAACGAGGGAAAAATGACTGACTATATGCGTCTGTACCCCTGTCTCTCTTATCTTTGTGGTCTTTCCGCGAAATGTAAGTTAGCGGCAGCAAAATTGTCCTGCAGTCAGCCTCAAATGCTGGTTCTCTAAATTTCCTCAGAAGCGATTCATGAAAAGAACACCACCTTTCCTCTAGAGACTCCTACCAGAATTCCTGAAGCATTTCCGTAACACTCGCGTGATGATCAAACCTACCAGTAACAAATCTAGCAGCCCGCCTCTGCATTGCTTCTATGTCCTCCCTCAATCTGACCTGATAGGGATCCCAAACGTTCGAGCAGTACTCAAGAATAGGTCGCACAAGCATTCTATAAGTGGTCTCCTTTACAGATGAACCATATCTTCCCAAAATTCTACCAATGAAACGAACACGACCATCCGCCTTCCCCACAACTGCCATTACATGCTTGTCCCACTTCATATCGCTCTGCAATGTTACGCCCAAATATTTAATCGATGTGACTGTATCAAGCGCTACACTACTAACGGAGTATTCAAACATTACGGGATTCTTTTTCCTATGCATCTGCATTAATTTACATTTATCTATATTTACAGGTAGCTGCCATTATTTACACCAATCACAAATCCTATCCAAGTCATCTTGTATCCTCCTACAGTCACTCAACGATGACACCTTCCCGTACACCATAGCATCATCAGCAAACAGCCGCACATTGCTATCCACCCATCCAAAATATCATTTATGTAGATAGAAAACAACAGCGGACCTACCACACTTCCCTGGGGCACTCCAGATGATACTCTCACCTCCGATGAACACTCACCATCGAGGACAACATACTGGGTTCTATTACCTAAGAAATCTTCGAGCCACTCACATACTTGGGAACCAATCCCATATGCTCGTACCTTAGTTAGGAGTCTGCAGTGGGGCACCGAGTCAAACGCTTTCCGGAAGTCAAGGAATATGGCATCCGTCTGATACCCTTCATCCATGGTTCACAAGATATCACGTGAAAAAAGGTCGAGTTGCATTTTGCAGGAGTGATGCTTCCTAAAGCTGTGCTGATGCATCAACAGCAACTTCTCTGTCTCAAGGAAATTCATTATATTCGAACTGAGAATATGTTCGAGAATCCTGCAACAAACCGATGTTAAGGATATTGGTATGTAATTTTGAGGAGCCGTCCTACCCTTCTTGTATACAAGCGTCACCTGCGCTTTTTCCAGTCGCTCGGGACTTTACGTTGGGCAAGAGATTCGCGATAAATGCAAGCTAAGTAAGGAGCCAATGCAGTAGAGTACTCTCTGTGAAACCAAATTGGAATCCCATCAGGATCTGGTGATTTATTTATTTTCAGCCCATTCGGCTGCTTCACAACCCCAGGAATGTCTATCATTACGCCCTCCACACGGAAATCTGTACGAGACTCAAACGGCGGAATGTTTGTACTCCTGCGTGAAAGACTTCTCAAATGCTAAATTTACAATTTCAGCTTTCATTTTGCTGTCTTCTGTTGCCAGGCCAGACTGATCAGTGAGTGAGTGGATGGAAGCCTTCGACCCACTTACCGATTTTACATATGACCAGAATTTCCTTGGGTTTTCAGCAAGATCTTTTGCTAAGGTATGATGTACAATTATGCATGATATAATGGATACTGTAAATATTTCCAGAAAGATCTGTTGTGTTCTCTCCCGCACCTCAGTTGAGTAATGTCAGAATGTCATCTGTTTTGATGTGATCATAACCAGTTTCATTTTCTACTTGCCAAAGAAGCGTATCTGCTCATGGTTTGAAGTGGAGTTTCTTAGCACTGGCAATAAATCAATGTACATTATACAGATCCTGAATGTAAGAACTAAGCAACAGTTTTCATATGTCATTAGTTAGCGTACAAATGATAAATAAAGTAGAGATTTCTGAACTGGTACTATCAGGTAAGTCATAAATACAAGTTTTCTTTCTACTGGCATTGCTTATCATGGGGACAATTTAAGCAAATAACTACTGAAGTTATAGTCTCAAATGTATGAATTACACAACAACACACCAAAGTTTGTTCCACCGTAAAATGTCTTTGTTGTGTACTGATGAATGGGATAGGCAGCTATGACCATAACTACCAGTCAATTTTCAGTCTCTATTGGAGTGTCATACAACTACTTCGGGTAGAGATAGCGGTCAAGTGTGTTTGAGCTGTGATTCCTTGTACTATTGTGTGTGTTTTTTTCCTCTTGAAGGTTTTTGCTGGAAGCTTGGCGTGAAACAATCTTTGTTATTGTTGTCATCTGTAACTCAATGTGTCATCTTTATGGGGATTAGCAATCTATCCTTTTCGTACGTGTATATTCCAACCTGGACTTGACATTACTCCATTAACTTTAATAATACAGCCTAGAAGCCTACTATTTATTAAGTGCATAAGGCAACTATGACAAGAAAATGAAATTTATTAGAAACATACTGATTTTTCCATAAATTCTCTTTATCTGCCCATTTGCCCTAGAATATTTTGATCCCCCACCCCCAATGACACAGAGAGAGACAGACAGACTGGAATGTGTATTTACGTATGATTTTTTTTTGAGAGTCTACCCCCTGTCTTCTTCACACAATCTCCATATTTGCAGTTCTTTTCCAGTCACACACTGTTCTTCATAAAATTATTTTCTGGCATAATTATTTGAATTGTCACAAGGAATTACATCTGATTAAAGGTGAGACAATATACTCTTGCAACGAATTGTAATAGTCACAGAAAAAAAGCACTGACTCTTTCCACATCCCAGAGACTCCTCTCCAAGAGATCCATGGAAAACAAATGTAAATGGATTTGCAAATGAATTGCTCTTCATACAAAAGTTCAAGGGAGAGAAAAATGGAAAGGAAGTATTGAGAAAACTACAAAGAAATTTCCATACCAAACGTCTGTGGGGAAATTAACATTTATTACATCAAATTTACTCATTTGTGAACCTACCTTAACACCTATTCCGCCATTCCCATGCTGAACAATCCTGTATGGTAAATGCTTCACTTCCTGCTGTATGTATGGGTCACTAAATTTTCGACCAAGAAGTCTTTTAAACCCATATATTGTATTTTTCATGTTTGTTACCATTTGGTTCTTTGCTGCGACGCCCAATATTCGATTTTTCCCACTGAATGCGACGCATGATCTGTAAATTAAACAGAAAAACACGGCGACTGAATATCACATTTGTAACGCTCATCGAATAAACAGTACTATATTCTTGACTGTATGCTTTAAAAAATTTTTGAACACTGTAATGTCAACTACCTTACGAACTATAAACAACTTACGGCCATAAATATCAATATCAATTCGACACAAGAAACCCTCATTTTCCACATTAGCAAACGGACTGGTAAGCTCTAACAGAGATTTCTTTAGTTGCCTTCCGTAAACGGAAAGCGCCTTAGCAAAACAAGGTGCCACCTACTGTCGGTCTCCATGGCCATGACCATAAATAGCAAAGAATCACTTTCTACCCAAGAAAGGCATATGAAAAATCTTAGGAATGAATCACCTATTACAATAATATTATCACTAGGTGAGTCATTTTTCGGCTCGATTGCACAAGCTCAGGGTTAACCTTGATCTACATTAACTCATAAACCACGATCTGTAACAGTAGGTTAAAACATGACTTTCCCCTGTCAAATACTGAAATACTAGATGTCAGTGACGAATGTACTTACGGTGTTGCTCGCAAACTGTAATCATTCGCAATAGTTTCAATTCCACCAGCTCTTGCCACTGCTATATAACACGATTCGTTGCCAAAATCAATTCCTATAACGGACATTGCGGCCATTTCACAGCTTAAAAATATTTATCAACGCTGTGAAAGCGCAAATACGTTACACGGAATCAACCACCAACAAACAACAACAACAAATGCTCGAGCTATGCAGCAAAAATCCGGCAAATCATCCACCGGCACAGATACGAAATTTCTGGCACATAGAACAACCAACCACTGTCCACTACGATCGCGAAGACAGAAGAATGTTCCAGACACCAATTTTCAGCACTGGAGCGCTGGTCTCTGTACTGCTTGTTAAATACTCTGGTTCATGGAATCATATATGCGGTAGCATAGATACTGTACCAATTCCAGTAAGGTATAGGAGTAGAGAAGGCTTCGAATCGATGAACTTCTTTGGTGAAGCGTCTTATCTCACTCCGCGCATTTTTAACGAATCAGCGGCTCGCTTACAGACACGTGACTGGGAATCTTGATTTCGTTGGTCATTACTGAGAAAAACACAAGAATATGAAATGTGTTTGAAAACAATCATGTGAAAGAGAGAAATTTTTATTTGTTTATCTTTGAACAACATAGTTTTCAGCATTGCTATGGATTTAATATATTTCTACTGGTCGGTTGCAGAAATTGTTGAAGAGATGTTTACTGTGTTTGGGACAAGACTACATTGATTTTTAAAATGTCTCTCGGCGGAAAGTCGGCCTTTGGACAGCGAATTGAGGTCAGAAACATCACTATAGCTTGCATATATCCTGGTGCACTGCTGTGTTATTCTAGACATTGAATACATGGAGCAGATAGCGAGAAATACCGAGGCCATTGACATTTTTGTGGGGAAAAATTCTTCATATTCTTTTTGAGTATTGCAACTTCTTACATTCGTGAAACCGCTAACAATAATTTTGTAGAGTGGTTTGAGCCTAAGTCTAACTGTTGTGATTTATGTTTTCTTGTGTATTTTTTGTCACATTGAGCACGAATATGTCAATAGTTCTTTGTAAACCCCATCCTCTCAGTGTTTGCACCCTCCAATACTTTTGACTTTACATTTCGTAGACACCTATGTGTAAATGATATTAGAAAGTGGTTTTAAATATTAAAATGTAATTCTGGATTAATGAATCTATTCATACAACGTCAGTACAGTGATATTGATAGCAACCTCAGATTTCTTGCAGGTGAAACAGCTAGGTTGTCTGTGCTAAAGGAAAAGGGCTGCACAAAAATCCAGTTAGTTGTTGATGAGATTTCATTGTGATGTGTAGATTCACAATATGCTTTAAATGTTCAGTAATATGAAACAGTTCACACTCTCCTAAAGGAGGAAAGTAGTTATAATTACAGTGCCAATGATTCACAATTTGGAGATGTACAAATACTTGCTTGTAACAGTTTGTGGGGGATATGAATGATCGCATAAGCTCAGTCATAGCTAAAGTGAGTGGCAGACTTCAGCTCAATGGTATGCTACTAAGAAAAAGCAATCAGCTTATGAAGGAGATAATTTACAAACAATTGTGGGGCTCATCCTGGAATATTTCTCAAGTGCATGGGACCCATTAGGACTAAAAAGAGGGTGGTGAATCAACACAAAGAAGCATTGTGTGAATAGTCACCAGTTTGTTTGGCCAAGTCAGAGTGTCACAGAAATCCTGAAAAACGTGAACTGGCTGGTGCTGGGAGATAGATGTCAGCTATCCCATGAAAGTCTACAGGCCGAATTTTGAGAACAAGTATAAATGAGGAATATACTACACCACCCTAGGCCTAAATGTAACTCCTGTTGGAACCACGAAGAGGAGATTAGACTAATTACAGCATGCACGGAAACATGATTGATTTTTAAGCAATGTTTCCATCCTCCTTATGTGAATGAAATGGGAAGAAACCCTAATAATGTATAGTACAGTGCACTTCACTCTGTGTTATGTAGTGTGGATGTAGATGTAGAATTTAGGCATGGTAAGGGCCGCAGACTGACTCGGAGTACTTGAGAATAAGTAATAAGAGTTTTGTGAGCCATTGAATGTGTAGATGAATTACTTACCTTATGATTCAACACTATTACGAAAAGGAGAGTTGCTACTTATCATCATATAGCAGAGATGCTGAGTCGCATATAGGCACAAAAGAAAGACTTTCAGAAAATGAACTTTCGGCCAGTGAGGCCTTCATTATTCATTGGCGATAGATCTCTCTCTCTCTCTCTCTCTCTCTCTCTCTCTCTCTCACTCTCTCACTCTCTCTCTTTTCCCTCCTACAACTTATATTTTGTCAAAATGTGAGTTGTAATTATATAGGGCTTATTTCGTTTAAGTAGGTTGCACTTGAAATCCTGTAAATTTATAACGTTCTGTGATTCAAGTTTGATTATTATTTATGAAAAAGCCCATTAGGTCTACACAAAGTACTTAGATAGGGGTATTTGTCTTCCTTTATGCCCTTATTTGTTTCATTCTCCCCTCATGGGCTTCAAATTTATTGTTGATGACATAACTGTTCACATCGTAATGTTATATACTGGATTATTCGATGGAGGTTTTTATAACGTTCCACTGGTGAGCTAATTTATAAAACTAAGTGGAACATGTACCTATAATATAAATTATAATCGGGTGTGTGTCACCATTATACCTCTAACACATGCTTCTTCAGAATATTATGTGTAGCATGCAACTAACCAACCAGTTTCAAGTAAAACATATTAACTTTTGTCCTAATTATAATTTTTTGCCCACAGACAGGGTTGTTTCTTCACTAGTAATAATATCTATGTAAGAATAGAATGCTAGTAGTAGCAGAGGCAAAAGAAGCAACACCTGTAAAATTTGTATCCTGTACTTCAATTGATCTATATATGTCTACTGAAGAATAGGTTACTAATGCTAATGAAGAAGAATAAATTGATGTAAGTTTAATTTGTTTCGCGTACTGTGTTTAAGCTATACAGATCAAACAAAGTTCCAGATACAACTCATATATATGTCAACTGAAGTATTCCATGCGAACATTACTTCTATCCCTTTTTTCTGTATTTTTTACAGAAGTGCTAGGACTGAAACAAGTGATATACTTAACATTATGTTTGAAATATTAGTGGATGTGATATATGTCTACCATCTCGCCTGCATTACTTTGTTTACGAATACTTGTCTTTGCTGTTAAATCTGCGTAATAAATCATCTCTGCCAAATTCTGACGTCATTGGTCAAAGCTGATGGGTTGTATCCCGTTCTTCAGTAGTCTCGAAATATCTGGCCCAGTGTGACACACAGGTGACTGTAAAAGGAGGAGCCAAGAACTCTATGAAATTAGGCAGCAAGCTAATATTGTCCACAAAATATAGGCAAGAAATGTTATATGATTAAGGCATGTTATATTCAGGACTCAGCACTTTTGAACCGAGTTGTGATGATTGAAATGTCCAGAGAACAAGTCCACTCAGCAGATCCTGGACTTGATAACTATATTTACATACTTTGCAAACCACTGCAAAATGTACGGTAGAGGATAACTTCCCATTTTACCACATATTAGGGTTTCCTCCCATTCCATTTGCTTAGGGAGCGTGAGAAGTGTGACTGCTTAAATGCCTGTATGTCCTGCTGTAGTTAGTGTAATTTTTGTATTTGTGGACCCTATGGGAGTGATATATACGGAAGACCATTGACATTCAAAACGTCTTCCAGTCATCTCAGAATGGATAAATACAGGTCCTGTATGTTTTGCAAGGGTATCTATCGTTCCTCCTGCAAAATAGTGGCATGTTCAGATAATGGTGATAGAGGTAGATAATGAACACGCACCCTTCTCTCCAAAGTAGACCATAAAGGCTCCATAATATCTAGATCTGGTGGCTGTGATGGTTAGGGGAAATGCAGCAATTGGTCTTGTGCTCACAAATCTAGATCTGGTGACTGTGATGGCTAGGGGGAATGCAGCAATTGGTCTTGTGCTCACAAAACCAGTCCTGGAGAATGGTAGCTGTATGATCAGGGATCCTGTCTCTCAGCACACAGTATCACTGTTGGAGAACAAACATTGTACCATGGGATGGATCTGATGAGCCAAAATGGTCACATAATCCGTGGCAATAATGTGACTTTGGAGAGTAACCTTTGGGCCCATTGAGTATCGTGATATGGCTGCCCAAATCATCACCAAATACCATCATGTTTCAGTCTTGGTACGTGAAGTTGGCCAGAAGTTGGAAACTGTGAAACAAGACTCATCCGACCAAATGACTTTCTTCCATTGCTCCATGATCACAGTTTTTTTGCTTCAGCATTACCTTTTCCTGTTATGAACATTTGAATCATTTATGATGGTGACAAAATAAATCTCTGGTGAACAGCCTGCCGTCTGGGCGCTGCATCCTGGGTCTTCTCATTCAGGAGGCTCTGCCGGCACCGCTCTTGTTATTCTTCCCTCCTTCCCCGAAGTTGGTGCACTCTGGGGAATATCCTGTTTCTTCTTAATCCGTGTGATTGCGGGTTCTCACGCCTTGCTAAGGATGTAACCGCTGTCACGATTTAGTTGTGGCTCTCTTACTCTGATCTCTATGGCTTCTTTGATGACACAGTCCCAGTATTTGGAAGTCTGTGTCAGGACTTAGGTTTGGTCATAATCCATTCTGTGGAGTTCTGACAGGCAAGTTCCATTACAAGAATCCTTGGAACTCATCAGCCAGAAATTTGATGAAGAGACCACCAACCTTTTCAGACATGTTCTGACATCAACTTACTTCTTATTTGACGGTGAATACTAGAATACTACGAGCAGACAGAAGGAGTAGCCATGGGGAGTCGCAAATATGTACATGGAACATTTCGAGAAGGAAGCTCTTGAATCAGCACATTTAAAACCCACCTGTTTCTTTAGATATATGGATGATACCTTCGTTATCTGGCCACATGGTAGAGAGAAACTGGCAGACTTCCTTACACATCTCAACTCCAGACACGAGAATATTAAGTTCACCATGGAGATCGAAACGGATGGGATGCTCCCTTTCCTAGATGTTTTGATTAGAAGACGAGCTGATGGCACTTTGGGCCACAGCATGTATAGGAGGAAGATGCACACCGATTTGTACCTACATGCGGATAGCTGCCGCCACCCGGAACAAAAGAATGGCGTGCTCAAAACTCTTGTACACAGAGCTCACACCATCTCCGACAGGGACAGTCTCCAACAAGAATTCCGTCCGGCCATCCTGATTTAGGTTTTCAGTGATTTCCCTAGATCACTCCAGGCAAATGCCGGGATGGTTCCTTTAAAAGGGCATGGCCGACTTCCTTCCCCAACCTTTCCTAATCCGAGCTTGTGCTCCCTCTCTAATGACCTCGTTGTCGATGGGCCGTTAAACACCAATATCCTCCTCCTCCAACAAGAATTGGACCATCTGAAGACCGTGTTTCAGAGGAAACCATCTTCCATCCTCCAAGCAAAACCAAGAGTCTTCTTGGTAGTGTCAAGGACAACCTTGTTCTACGTAAATCAGGGGTTTATCAGATACCTAGCCAATGCAGTAGTGTATACATTGGGCAGACCATTCGTACCATTGAGGACCGGTGCTGAGAACATCAACGGCACACTAGACTTCAACAGCCCAGTAAGTCGGCAATCACTGAGCATTGCCTGTTGGAACTCCACAGAATGGATTATGACCAAACCAAAGTCCTGACACAGACTTCCAAATACTGGGACTGTGTCATCAAAGAAGCCATAGCGATCAGAGTAAGAGAGCCACGTTTAAATCGTGACAGCGGTTACATCCTTAGCAAGGCGTGGGAACCCGCGATCACCTGGATTAAGAAGAAAAAGGATATTTCTCAGAGCGTACTGACTTTGGGGGAGGAGGGAAGAATAATGAGAGCGGTGCCGGCAGACCCTCCTGAACGAGAAGACCTAGGACGCAGTGCCCAGACGGCAGGAGAACGGACGCTGTACATGGACCGCGTGCGGGGCGCACTGACTCATAGGAAGCGCCTGAGGGAGGAGCGGGAGGGGGATTGTCCTATATATACGTGGCGCTGGCCCACCGCTGGTCAGTAAATCAGCGCACCTGATGATGGCAACTCGGTCGATTGCCGAAATATTGTGTCCTATGCTCACTCATACCAGGCTGTTCACGCAAGAATTATTTCGTCATAAAATACGCCTGCAGAAATTGAAGAATCACATTTATGATGGTCTTGGGATTCCAGCTAGCCATGCAGTTCCTTGGTTTTGGAGCTTCCGTGGTTGTTACTTTGGTGCTGACAGTGTTCGCAAGTATGACATTCAGTTCTCCAATGAATTTTGCGTGTGCTGTCCTATTTTTCATCATAATCCTCTTCAACGATTATCCATCGCTTTCACTCAACACACACTTTTGAATCATTCTTGTAAACTCACAGGTATTTTGGGAGATCCTAAACTGACCATTTCAGAATTTAGTCATATTTGGTACATATTTCAATAGTGAAACTTTCAAATAGTACTGTTCTAACTCTTACCATTTTTGAGAAATTCAGGTTTTAGGCTCAAGGGTGTGTACCCTGTTATTAGTCAGGCACCAGCTTCCTTCTCAGAGATCCACAACTTTGTAATGAGTTTCTCTACTTCACGAATTGACCGTCAGACCTCACTTTTTTATGCCTCAAGTACGTAGGACAATAAGTTGATGTAATGTATAAAAGGTAGGATATATCATTCAGATTGTTTATGAAAAATGTTGAAACTTGCACTTTGACGAATCTGAGCTTCAAATTTATGATTTTTTTTTCTTTTTTTTTTTTTTTTTTAACTTTGTAAAAGGAAACAGTACAGACTTCAGCTTGTATATTGTAACTCTTTAATGGTAGTATTAAGTATAAATAATAGTGAATACCATTTGACGCTGCAGTTAATATTTAATATTTCTTGCTTCAAGATAGCTAGACCAGAAAAAGGTCAAACGTGATGAACTTCGAAGTGGGGGGGGGGGGGGGGGGGGGGGGCAACATGTATACAGTTTTGAAGCTCAACTCTCTTTTTTTTTGTTGAATGTCGTACACATCTGACAGCAAACTTAAATGCAAAGAAGAATATCATAACTAACTTGATTTATTGGCAAAGATTAAAATGAAAATGCCACTCACACGTATACCATCCACATTCAAGACTACAGGGAATTATTAATTAAAAACCATGTGTATTCCTGGAAAAATTGTTCGTAAAATATATGTTGTTGACTGGTAAGTCAGAACTGTAAACAAGTGAGAGCTGAAAACATTTATCAGTCATTTTTCTTAATATACAGGGGGTGTCTAGAAGGCAAGTTCAATGATTTTTTCCTGCCAACCTGGAAAGTTGCAGTGTTGCAACTGGTGAGGGATACATTGGTGGGGAGTCTTGGGGAGACTATGCATTCTTCGCCAGTTGCCTGGTGGTTGTTGCCGAGTGCTGATTGCTCGTAGTATGTATATGTGTTCGAGTGACATATCGGTAGATCAAAATGTCACGATTCACTGAACAGTGACATGCCATTAAATTCTATGTTACATTAAGGGAATCAGGCTCCGATACTATCTCAATGCTTAAACAAGCTTATGGGGATGATGTGCTGTCTCACACTGACTTCATTGTTAACAAGTTCCTGGCCACGCAAGCTGTGGAAATGTTGTCACAACCACCATACAGTTCCGCTCTGGCACGTGCAACCTTTGTTTTGTTTCCTTGTATAAAGAGAATCTTAAAGGGCCATCATTTTTGGATGATAGATGCTGTGAAAGTCGCCACGATGAGGTGTCTGATCAACATGATCCAGGAAGCCTATCAGAGCTGGCAGAATCGCTGGTCAACAAATTGTTCTTTACAGATTTATTCAACTTATTTTCCGGACAACACCCTGTATATGTTGTATTTCACTGTTATGTGCCTTTTCAGTAAAGAGTTACAAGAGGCAGCTGGGATGCATAAATGTGGTGACATATCATTACTCTGTTTCTGTAAATTAAAAAGACCACATCAGTGAAGTAAAATACAAGATGCAAGCAATAATGAGAGATATTAATAATTGTTTATGAGTATATTGGTATATATAGACACCAAAATTCTGTAAAGAACACTTTCATAAACAAATTCAAATATAGAAAATGATTTTGTATTTTAAAAACTCTCCCACCCTGCATATAGCATTATTTTCCTGGACATCTTGATTCAGAAATGAAATAATTTCACATAAAGGCAAAAGATAAGATCTTTTCATTGCTTTTATTGTCGAGTTTATACAACTGTGCATTGTGACCGTGTAATGATGCGACATCCACATTGCATATAACATTGGAGAAGGGCCCCAAACAGCATCTTTTCTACTAGGCCGTGAAAGGAATTGTGGTTCAACAGGAGGTATGCAGTTAATCTCAACACCTTTAAAATCACATGATAGCTGGGAAATGTGTCCTATGTCACAGTTTTCATTGTATTTAAAAGCCACATATTGCTCCACCAACAGCTTTTCCAATGAAGCATTTTCATGAGCTGCCATAGCAGCAATGGACCCATCTGCATGTATTGAAAGTCTCTTCATTGAAACACTATTAGTACCAGTGACTAGAAATGCATGGTGTGATTGTGTTCCTGGTACTGTCCTTGCTGCTTGTACCTGCATTCCAAGACACCTTCATAATATATGATCCCTTGTGAAGAAACAAAGAACATGTAAGTACACTGTATTTTGTGGAGTGCCCATATGTACAGGTCTCCAGGTGTCGAAATGTAATTGGATATGCAACCTGACTGTGTTGGCTAAGCTTTTTACAGTGCAATCAATACGGTCACAGGGACTCTTTTCACACCACAAAGCAAAAAAGTGCCTTTCTGCTTTAATCCTAAAGTCTTTTGGATTGTAAGTCAGGTTTGTGAGATTCTTGTAATTTTTGTACTGTGATTCAGCATCTTCACCAGAATATATAATTTTTTAATCCGTACATCTGTAAGCTGCAGTTTGACGTTGTTAACAAAATGTCTCGGGAAAACATGCATAACTGTGGCATTGTGCTGCATGTGATCTGATATACAGCATATGCTCAAAGATTTTACAGAATTGTTAAATTTGTGATATACTACAGATGGACGCACTATTGACTGAGAATTATTCCAGTAATATCCCTGTACCTCATTTTTTATCAAATAACTATAATTTTCAGTGGTGTCTAGAATAACTATGATTTCAAAATGGGCCAAATTTTCTTTACATTATTGAAAGTACGAAGAGTGCCCTTTTGTTATATAATGGTGCTGTTGCAGAACATTGATTGTCTCGACTAGATTTTTCACAGAAATCTCTTACAGGCAGCTGAAGTGTGACTTTGGTGGTTCTGTCTGTATGCATCCACTTACGAAAGCTGACATCATTATCACCTTTCAGATCCAACTCAGATTTCTGTCCAATGAATTCTTGTACAGTGTCCTTCCCAGGGCATTGAATACACATGCAGTTTCTGTTGTATAGCATGTGCATCATACAGTTTCTGTTGTATAGAAAGCTCTGGTTGAAAATTACGAACTAGTGAGGAATAAAGGAGACAACTCACGGAACGGCAGTGTCGTTGAAAGGCACACAAAAGGTACAGAGTTTGACTAGCTTTCGCAATGCACTTATTTTTATTAGCTCTAGGAAAAAAATAGATACAGACACCAGTGCACGCGCCTGTCTCCTTGCATTAAGCGTAAAGAGCTGGCAGTCGACGGAGCTCAATGTTGGGAGAAGCACACACGCGCATGTGTGCGTGTATGCCATATCGCTTTTTTCAGCAAGATCTTGTAATCAGGAAATGAAGCCTTGCCACCAACAGGTGTGAACCACTTTGGCTTCAACTCACAAAATTTAGAAAAAGTGATCTTATTTTGAGTCTACTTACAAAATTCGGTGTACAGTTCTTTCAGATCAACTAAAGTAACTCTTCTTTGCATGTGAAGCTTCTTGTTATCTATCATTAAGGAAATATAATCTTTCCTTTGCGCACAAAGTCTTGAAAATTGTCATTTTCATAAAACTTCACTACCTCTTGTTTTGTAGTTTCAGTTAATAGATTTTCACCATTCCTGCATTCTGGAGAAGAGAGTATACCAATGCTGTCTTTAACTTTTCTTGCTGCACACACCACATGCTCTGTGAGGTCAAAGGTACTTCTCTGGCAGTGCTCCATGATGATGTGGCAACTGTTAAAAACTTGAATCTGTCCATCATGAGTTGAACTTCTACATTTTTAAATGAGCAGCTCCATTACATCAGAAACATCTGTCCATTGTTGACATGGTCTTGCACTGCTGTCATCCTGACCACTAGAATCAAGGTTCAAGACTTTCTGAATTTTGTGTTTTAGTGCACTGCTGATTTGGTGTGCTTTATGTTTTCCATAAGCTGCTTCGTAGCTGACAGAAAGTGACTTAAGTGGTGACATTTGGAGCAGAGAGACAGATTTGTTCAGGGACTCATGGGAAATGGTGGATTGATCATAGGCTTCAGCCGAATCTGTTGAACTGGTTTCTTTAATCTTAGCAATATTAAAGCAGTTGGGACCAACTTTTGGCCTGGTTTCACATTCAGCTTGAGCTATTGTGCGGGATTTACATTCACTACATGTAAGGCGTCTGTAAATGAGAAAGATACAGGCTTTGTAGTATGGGTAAAAACATAATATCTTGACCAATTTAAAAAAAATACATATATTGGAAACCACTGACAGTAAAACATCTATTTTACATAAATTAGACAGTAATTACTTGTAATTTGTTTCCTGTGCCTAGAGAATGGATCAGCAAAGTACTTCTGCAGACTTGAGTATTTTGACAGCTACAGCTTCTCATGATGAAAAAAGTTCTGATGGAGCAGTTCTCCATCTTAACAAATCAATTTCTTCTGTCTCCATATCACTAACCTGGTAAAACCCAGACAGTCTACAGAAACTATTTTTATGACAGTCATCATTATTGTACCTTTCTCCATTTTGGAATTATCTCTTAAGCTCAACTAAAGCTAAACAATGTAGCTGTCATATCTCAGTGAGGAACTTGAAACATTCAGCATAGGGCAGGATAATGTAGAGAAACTATTGATCAAGTTTAAAAGAATAGTTGACCACAGAATGGATAGATATGTACCCAGTAGAACAGTTCATAATGGGTGGGACCCTCCATGGTATACAGTCACTGTAAGGAAACTTCTAAAGAAACAGAGATTACTGCATAATAGGTGCACAACAAAGCCTAGGGCTATAAATAGAGAAATGCTGAATGAAATGCGTTTGGCTGTCAAGAGAGCAGTGCATGATGCCTTTAATGACTACTGCAGCAGAATATTCAGATGATCTTTCAGAGAACCCAAAGAAATTCTGGTTGTACGTAAAGGCTGTTAGTGGCACCAAAGTTAGTATCCAGTCCCTATTGAATGGGACAGGAACTGAATTTTGGGTAGTAAAGCAAAACCTGAAATGATTAACTCCATTTCCAAATGTTCCTTTACAAAGAAAAATCCAGAAGTAGTGCCCCAATTTAATCCTAGTACCACTGCAAAGATGAGCAAAATCAGTATTAGTGTCAGTGGCATAGAGAAACAACTGAATCGTTAAAACTGAATGAAGCTCCAGGGCCAGATGGAATCCCTAACAGAGTCTATACTGAATTTGTGGCTGAGTTAGCCCCCTCTTCTAACTAGACTCTATCATAGATCCCTGAAACAAAAAAATCATGGCCGTTAGTAGGAAGAAAGCACAGGTAAAGCTCATCTGCAAGAAGGCTAGTAGAAATGGTCCACAAAACCGTCCACTATCCTTGACATTGATCGCTTGTAGGATCTTAGAACATGCTCTGAACTCAAACATAGCGAGGTGCAGTGAATAGAGTGACCTTCTCCATGGCAATCAGCATGTATTCCAGAAGCATCAATCATGTGAAACCCATCTCGCACTTTTCTTGCATGACATACAGAAAGCTTTGGATCAAGGCAGTGAAGTAGATGCAGTATTTCTTGATTTCTGAAAAGCATCTGATTCAGTACCACACCTATTCTTATCGTCAAAAGTAAACTCATATTATCAAGAGAAATTTGTGACTGAATTGAGGACTTTTTGGCAGGGTGGATACAACATGGTACCCTGGATGGAGAGTCATTGTCAAATGTAAACGTAACTTTGGGTGTGCCCAGGGAAGTGTGTTGGGATCCTTGCTATTCATTTTACATATGAAGGCCCGTGTGGACAATATTAACAGTAACCTCAGACTTTTTGCAGATGTTACAGTTACCTATAATGAAGTGCTGTCTGAAAGGAGCTGCATAAATATTCAGTCAGACCTTGATAAGATTTCAAAGTGGTGCAAAGATTGGCAACTTGATTTTAATGTTCAGGAATGTAAAATTTTGTACGTCACAAAATGAAAAAACTTTGCTATCCTATGACTGTAATATCACTGAGTCATAGCTGGAATTGGCCAACTCATACAAGTATCTGGATGTGACACTTTGTAGGGATATAAAATGAAATGATCACATGGGTAAAGCACATGGTGGACTTTGGTTTATTGGTAGAATACTGAGGAAGTGCAATCTGTCTACAAGAGAGATTGTTTAAAACTCACTTGTGCAATCCATTCTAGAATAATGCTCAAGTGTTTGAGAAAATCAAAAATGTTGGAAAAGACAGATTGATTCTTAGCTTACCTTCTTTACTGTAAGTAAAGTGTGTGGAATCCACACCAAATAAGACTAACAGGGAATACTGAACATATACAGAGAAGGGCAGTACGAATGGTCACAGGTTTGTTTGACCTATGGGAGAGTGTCACAGAGATTCTGCTGAAACTGAACAAGCAGACTCTTGAAGACAGATGTAAACTATCCTGTGATAGTCTACTAATGAAGTTGCAAGAACTGGCTTTAATGATAACACAAGGAGCACCCTACAACCTCCTATATGTCACTCACATAGGGATCACAAGGACAAGATTAGAATAATCATAGCATGCACAGAGACATTCGAACAATCAGTATTTCCATGCTCCATACATGAATGGAATGGGAGGAAACCCTGATAACTGGTACAATCGGATGTACCCTCTGCCATGCACTTCTCAGTGTTTTGCAGAGTATGGATGTAGATATGGATTTAGACTGACTGAGCACTGTCCACAGCAGAGGAGACAATGAAAGTATTGTTGACAAATGTGACAACCATTTGAAAAAATGTTTGTGCACTGTTTGTTGGTCAATTACAAAACTTTTAAATAAAATATATATTTCTATATAATGAAAGCAATTTATCCTTTTCATAATGCTTTTATTCCATCTGACAACAACAAAGATCATGTTACAGCAGAGTCCCGCTAATCCGAACATGAAAAAGTTAGTCTAAGTATGGAAAACTGTGCAGTAAACTGCTGTACATACACACTATTTTAATTTCCACAGTACAGTTAATATGTATTAGAAAAACTGGCAAGAAAACATTAGGTTTAAATAATGCATAACAATGAAAGAAAAGCTGTCAAACTTACTAAAATACAGCAGACATTTTAACCCTACTTTTTAGATGACTAAATCTCAGTCATTGTTTTTTGGCGTAGCGAAGACAGTCTGTTATATGACGCATAGTTGTGCCATCGTTTCATAAACATCAAATCAGCTGGTGTAGCAGTGGGCTGTTGCTCCAAATAACATAGTGCGAGGTCAAGGGCTTCTGCTGTGTGGCACCAGCTCTCCTTTGTCTCTTTCAGGCTCATTGTCACTTTCATCACAGCGGTCCACTTCTTCCTGGTCTTGAGTCACAGCAGCAACTAAATCAGTGTCAGTAATGTTCTCCACACATGCCCCATCTGCTGCCATCCACTCATTTATGTCTCCTTCACTAGTTTCTTCACATCCAGGGATTGTCTGTATCATATGTAGTAGATTTTCCTCTTCATTTTCAGCTAGGTTGTCCTGAAATTCAAGAGATGTCCACAGTTTTCTCCACGATTTTCTCAGAGTATTTTCTGAAATATTCTGCCATGCCTCAGCGGCCCAGTCAACAACATTCTTCACATTGGTCTTTTTTATTTTGTCCACTAAAGGAATGCTATCACCTTGTATCAGCATTCTTAAAAGTTGTTTTCTGTAAATCAGTTTTTATGTTTGCAGTGTGCCCTGCCTGGTCCATCGGCTGTAGAAACTTTACAATTTCTCCATCACATAATTCCTCAGTGCTGGGGTGAGATGACGCGTTATCAGTCAAAAGGACTGCACGGGGAGACAAATGATTTTCCTTAGAAATCCATCGAACAGAGGGAACAAACTGGTCATGAAACCATTCTTTGAACAGCTTACCATCCATCCATGCTTTTTGCTGGTTGCAATAATATATGGGCAGGGACTTCATGTTGCAGTTTTTAAAAGCTCTGAGCCTACCACATGTGCCGATCAGTATTAAAGGCAGCTTGTGATTACCAGCAGCGTTGCTGCATGCTAATAAAGTCACACGATCTTTGCACATTTTGAAACCAGGGACATGGTCTTCTGCTTTTGATGCCAGGCCTTTTGTTGGCAATTCCATAAAATTAAGGCCAGTCTCGACAGTGTCATAAATTTGTTGGGGAGAATTCTTTCCTTCTCTTATCATTTTTTCAAACTCATCCAATTATTCCTTCACTGCATCATGCTCAGAAGAGAGCTACTCTCCAGTAATTGTTAGCTGATGGATTCCATGACATCACGGTCAGAAGAAAGCTACTCTCCAGTAACTGTTAGCTGATGGATTCCATGACGTTTTTTCAATCTGTCCAACCAACCCGTACTTGCACTAAAAGACTCATAACCATTTATTAACTTGTTTAGGTAAACAGCCTTTTCCTGAACCAGTGATCCACTCAAAGGAGTTCCCCTTTCTCTTTCCTGCATAAACCAAAGGAAAAGAGCTTCATCCACGTTATCGTGCTGGGACTGTTTCAAGGTATGCCGAATTTCGAGTGTTTTTCCAGAAGACGTTGCCCACGACTGTTCAAGCTTGATTCGGTTCTTCTTCCAATCACAAATGGTTGCTTTACCAACACCCAGTTTTGTTGCCAGTTTAGATACATTCTCACCATTGTTTATCTGCTCCAAAGCATCCAGTTTTTCTTTGAGAGTTAACATTGTAAGTTTCCGTTTACTCGTGACGAAAATACGTACACCGCTACACCTGAACGAATACAATACAACTGTTACGTGTGCCAGCGATCGATAACTAACATAACCAAGCGCTTTGCGAGCCAACTGGCAGTGCGCTGACCTCAGACACCACAAAAGTCTCAACAATGCACAACAACAAGGGCAGGGAGTGAGAGTGAGCTATTGTTCCCACACTAGTTTCCATTTGTTCCCATAGTGTACCTACTCATCTGCTTGGTATACTTAATTCTAGAAGCTCGTCACCGTAATTCTGGCTAATCCGAACACATCGGTAATCCGAACAAGGTCCGGTCCCAATTAGTTCGTATTAGCGAGACTCTACTGGATTTACTGTTCGAGTACATTTGAAAGTTTCATGTTGACATGTCAGTCCTCCCCACCATTCACCCCTAGGAATGCTAAAAGTGTCTTAATCTGTGAGGTTATTTTTACCCTCTCTCCTTATAGTGATTCACATATCTACATCTACATCCATACTCCGCATGGCCACCAAATTCCCCTGATCTGAATCTGATAGAACATGCCTGGGACGCTATCAAGCACCAACTCAGCACCCACAAACCACTGGCCCATAATTTACAGAAACTGTGTCACCTGTGCACAGACATCTGGTGCCTCATACCTTCGGAAACCTGCTAAGGACTTGTCAAATCCATGCCTCGCACAGTGGCTGCTGTACTGTCAGCACTTAGGTCAGCGGAAATTTCTCCAATTGTTGCATAGTTATTCTTTACACATCACCCCTTACCATTTGTCAGAAACCTTGTTCTGATATCGTGAACTGTTCGTGAAATGAAATAAGAGTTGTGCCTTATGCGACTCACCCTGTACATATATGTCATATCCTGATGAGTGAAAAAACTATGACAGCCTCCTTAATAGCATTTTGATCCACCTTTGGCTCACAGTACAGCAGCCACTGTGCGTGGCATGGATTTGACAAGTGCTTAGCAGGTTTCCGAAGGTATGAGGCACCAGATGTCTGTGCACAGGTGACACAGTTTCTGTAAATTATGGGCCAGTGGTTTGTGGGTGCTGAGTTGGTGCTTGATTGCATCCCAGGCATGTTCTATCAGATTCAGATCAGGGGAATTTGGTGGCCATAACAACAACATGAATTCACCGTTGTGCTCCTCATATCACTGTAGTATGATTCCGAACTTGTGGCATGTACAGTTACCCTGCTGTAAAACATGATTGCTTTCTAGCATACATAGAGAGTCAAGAGATGCAACTGGTCTACAAAAATGTTCACATAGTCCACAGCTGTCGTGTTGCCTTTGATTACTGCCTCAGGTCTCATGGAAGTCCAGTAGAATATCCGAATGTCCCCCTCCCCTGCCTGCATCCGTCATGTAATGCACAGTTTGAGCAGCCATTCAAATCCAATGTAACAAGACATGTAATTCATCTCACCGGGTGACATGTTTCCTTCCATCGATCAGTCAGATCTCGATGCTAGTGTACCCTTGCAAATTGTAATTAATGATGTCATTGGGTCAACAAGGGAAGATGCAGCATCTGCTACAGAGCCTCATATTTCAAAATGTGCCCTGAACAGTCATGCCTGCACCTGCATTGTAGTCTGTTATCTGATCTGTCACTTAATGCTGCCTATCCCACTTAACAGAATGAGAAAACCTCTCACTCTACGTTCTCTGTTGAGACATGGACGTCTAACACTTTGTCACCTACTTGTGGTTTCTCCATCCTTGAGCCACTTATCATAGATGCTCATGACAGTAGGATGTCAGCTGCTGACCATTTTATTCGTTTCCAAGATTTTCATTCCCAGGTATCGGGTCATAGCACTCTGCCCTTTGTGAAAGTCAGTTATATCAGTTTATTTCCCCTTTTACAGTACGTATCATTGCTAGGATCATTCACTATTCATCTCCTCTACTTTCCATACTGTATCATGTGTTCACAGCTGCACCAGGGTATATTCATTCTTGCAGTGTGCATTGGTCATCATGTTTTAGCTTGTCAGTGTATGTTTTGTCAGCAGTGCTGGGAATTGTATGTTGTGAAGGTAAGTTCTTACTAGCTCACCTGTCCCATTGCGAATATAATTTCCCTATTCCGTAAGCCAGGTCCGTGCAACACAGTGCCGTCAGGCACCATGGTGCCCCTGATATGTTGTTCTTAAGTCATTTGTAAGCAAATTTCTATTCTGACAATTTATGATACAAAATCAAATTTCAGAACAAAACTATTTTTTGTACATTCAAAGCTGTACTCATTATTTCTCCAAATAAAAATTAGGCCTCAGTTGTTGGGAATTGGAGACAGAGTCACATTAACCTCAACAAAGTTTTGCCACAAATAATAAGTTTGCTCTTTTGAAACATTGTTGTTTATATTGATAGTTCTTCCTGTGTAATGTTTTTCATGGTATGCTGTATAACTTGAGAGGTTGTGAGTGTAGCTTCAGTTATGTATCTTATTTGTGATCGAATATTCTTAATACAATGTGATTAAAACACAAAGAACTTACAGTTTTACCAGTGACTGATTGTTTTGTCGTATTCAGCGGAAAACTCGCGTGTTTATTGTATAAGAGTAGTTTATGTGTTCCCAAGAAAAGTAACGTAGAATGTCATTTTTTCACAAATCAAACAAAATTTAATTATAACTTTCCTGTTTATTCTGAATTATGAAAACATAAAGTCCCCATGAATCGTGGACCGTGCCGTTGGTGGGGAGACTTGCATGCCTCAGCGATATAGATAGCCGTACCGTAGGTGCAACCACAATGGAGGGGTATCTGTAGAGAGGCCAGACAAACATTTGGTTCCTGAAGAGGGACAGCAGCCTTTTCAGTAGTTGCAGGGGCAACAGCCTGGATGAGTGACTGGTCTGGCCTTGTAACGTTAACCAAAATGGCCTGGCTGTGCTGGTACTGTGAATGGCTGAAAGCAAGGGGAAACTACAGCCGTAATTTTTCCCGAGGGCATGCAGCTTTACTGTATGGTTAGATGATGATGGCGTCCTCTTAGATAAAATATTCCAGAGGTAAAATAGTCTCCCATTTGGATCTCTGGGTGGGGACTACTCAGGAGGACATCGTTATCAGGAAAAAGAAAACTGGTGTTTTACAGATCGGAGTGTGGAAAGTCGATTCCCTAAATGGGACAGGTAGATTAGAAAATTTAAAAAAAAATGGAAATGGAAATGAAGTCCCATGCTTCTTTACGGAGCGTAGGGGAACGATGCGGGAGACCCGCACCGCCTTACTAGGCAAGGTCCTAATGGAGGTGGTTTGCCGTTGCTTTCCTCCGACTGTAATGGGGATGAATGATGATGATGATGATGAAGACGATACAACAACACCCAGTCATCTTGAGGCAGGAAAAATCCCTGATCCCGCCGGGAATCGAACCTGGGACCCCGTGCTCAGAAAGCGAGAACGCTACCGCGAGACCACAAGGGCGGACAGAAGATTTAAAAAGGGATATGCATATATTTAATCTAGGTATAGTGGGAATTAGTGAAGTTCGGTGGCAGGAGGAACAAGACTTCTGATCAGGTGAATACAGTGTGATAAATACAGAATCAAATAGGGGTCATGCAGGAGTAGGTTTAATAGTGAATAAAAAAATAGGAGCATGGGTAAGATACTACGAACAGCATAGTGAATGCCTTATTGTAGCAAAGATAGACATGAAGCCCCGCCTAGCACAGTAGTTCAAGTTTATATGCCAACTAGTTCCACACATAGGGAAGAGATTGAAGAAATGTATGATGAGATAAAAGAAATTTTTCAGTTGGTGAAGGGAGACAAAAATTTAATAGTGATGGGGGACTGGAATTCTATAGTAGGAAAAGGAAGAGAAAAAGAAGTAGTAGGTGAATATGGAATGGGGTGAGGAATGAAAGAGGAAGCTGCCTGGTATAATTTTGCACAGAGCATAACTTAATCATAGCTAACACTTAGTATAAGAATCATGAAAGAAGATTATATACATAGAAGAAGCCTGGAGACACTGGAAGGTTTCAGATAGATTATATAATGGTAAGACAGGGATTTAAGAACCAGGTTTTTAATTGTAAGACATCTCCAGGGGTAGATGTGGACTCTGACCACTCGGTTACGAACTGTGGATTAAAACTGAAGAAACTGCAAAAAAGGTGGGAATTGAATGAGATGGGACCTGGATGAACTGAAAAATCCTTGGGTATCAGAAGAAATATTGAATTTAAGTGATGAAGGGAGAAAATATAAAAATGCAGTAAATGAAGCAGGCAAAAAGAAATACAAATGTCTCAAAAATGAGATCAACAGTGAGGGTGAAATAGCTAAGCATGGATGGCTACAGGACAAATGTAAGGATGTAGAGGCATATATCACTAGGGGTAAGATAGATACTGCCTACAGGAACATTAAAGAGTCCTTTGGAGAAAAGAGAACCACATGTATGAATATCAAGAGCTCAGTTCTAAGCAAAGAGGGGAAGCAGAAAGGTGGAAGGAGTATATAGAGGGTCTATACAAGGGCAATGTACTTGAGGGAAATATTATGGAAATGGAGGAGGACGTAGATGAAGATGAAATGGGAGATATGATACTCGTGAAGAGTTTGGCAGAGCACTGAAAGACCTAAGTTGAAACAAGGCCCTGGGAGTAGACAACATTCCATTAGAGCTACTGATAGTTTTGGGAGAGCCAACCTTGACAAAACTCTACCATCTGGTGAGCAAGATGTATGAGACTGGCAAAATACCCTCGCTCTTCAAGAAAAATATAATAATTCCAATCCCAAAGAAAGCAAGTATTGACAGGTGTGAAAATTACCGAACTATCAGTTTAATAAGTCATGGCTGCAAAATGCTAACATGAATTCTTTACAGACAGACGCAAAAACTGGTAGAAGCTGACCTCGGAGAATATCAGTTTGGATTCCATAGAAATGTTGGAGCATGTGAGGCAATACTGACCCTCTGACTTATCTTAGATTAAGGAAAGGCAAACCTATGTTTCTAGCATTTGTAGTCTTAGAGAAAGCTTTTGACTGGAATACTCTCTTTCAAATTCTGAATGTGGCAGGTGTCAAATACAGGGAGTGAAAAGCTATTTACTATTTGTACAGAAACCAGATGACAGTTATAAGAGTCAAGGGGCACGAAAGGGAAGCAGTGTTTGAGAAGGGAGCGAGACAGGGTTGTAGCCTATCTCTGATGTTATTCAATCTGTATATTCAGCAAACAGTAAAGGAAACAAAAGAAAAAATTTGAGTAAGAATTAAAATCCATGGAGACAAAATAAAAATCTTGAGGTTTGCTAGCGACATTGTAATTTTGTCAGAGACAGCAAAGGACTTGGAAGAGCAGTTGAACGGAATGGACAGTGTTTTGAAAGGAGGATCTAAGATGAACATCAACAAAAGCAAAATTAGCATAATGGAATGTAGTTCAATTAAATCTGGTGATGCCGAGGGAATTAGATTAGGAAATGAGACACTTAAAGTAGTAGATGAGTTTTGCTATTTGGGGAGCAAAATAACCGATGTATAAGGGATATAAAATGTAGACTGGCAATGGCAAGGAAAGTGTTTCTGAAGAAGAGAAATTTGTTAAGATCGAGTTTAGATTTAAGTGTCAGGAATTCTTTTCTGGAAGTATTTGTGTAGAGCGTAGCCATGTATGGAAGTGAAATGTGGACAATAAATTGTTTAGACAAGAAGAAAATAGAAGCCTTCAAAATGTTGTGCTACAGAAGAATGCTGAAGATCAGAGGATAGATCACGTAACTAATGAGGAGGTACTGAACAAAAATGGGGAGAAGAGGAATTTGTGGCACAACTTGACTAAAAGAAAGGAATGGTTGGTAGGACACATTTTGAGGCATGAAGGGATCATCAATTTAGTAATGGAGGGAATTGCAGAGGGGTAAAAAACATAGAGGGAGACCAAGGCATAAATACAGTAAACAGATTCAGAAGGATTTAGGTTGCAATAGTTACTTAGAGGTGAAGAAGCTTGCACAGGACAGAGTAGCATGGAGACCTGCATCAAACCAGTCTCTGGACTGAAGACCACAACAACAACAAAGTTAGAAACTAAAATCTTAATTAAGATGACAGTAGACTGTCTCTCCTCAGCTAGCTCAGCAAAATAGTGATGTGAAAATGGTCTCTTGCAGAGTTTGTTACATTTTACCAAAAAGAAAAGTCATCCAGTGTTGGGGAAGTAATTAAAGAGACAACGATCAGTGCCATAGAACGTGTTTCATGGTCACAAAGATAAATCTGTACTTATTTCTTCTGCAAAAGGACTTCAATTGACTTATGCAACTGCTGCTGGTCATGTTGAAGAGATTTCTAAAAAATTAGCATCTAAGTTATATCAAGACCTGCAACTTTGCACTTATTTTTGCTTCAGTTTGATGAAAACATTGACATTTCTGGTATTGGAGAGTTGTGTTTATTTGTTAGAATGGTCTTTCATGATTTCACAGTTAATAAGGACTCTATCATTTCACTAATGTATGGGGGAGGGGAGGGGGGGGGGGGGGGGGGGGGGGGAAGACATATGTAATGCAGTCCTCAAATTTGTGGAAGGTATAAACATTTCACATTCTAAATTTGTTGCTATGGCAACAAATGAAGTCATCCACAAGAAGTGGACTGATTCTTGAGTATTGCTCATCAATCTGGGTCCCTTAACAGGTAGGACTAATGGGGGAGGGGAGAGAGAGAGAGAGAGAGAGAGAGAGAGAGAGAGAGAGAGAGAGAGAAGTGAGGGGGGGTGGGGGGAGGAGGTGTGTGTCCAATGAAGAGTGGCTCATTTTGTCACAGGATTGTTTCATTGGTGTGGGAGCATTACAGAGAGGCTCAACAAACTTAAGTGGCAGATGTTACAAGAGAGGCATTGTGCATCACGGACACATTTACTATTGAAATTTCGAAGGATCACCTTCCGGGAAGAATCGGGCAACATATTACTTCCTCCCACGTATACCTCAGGAAATGGCACGACGAGAAAATTTGAGAAATTGAAGCTAATAGAGAAATTTCTCAGCAATCATTCTTGCCCCGCTCCATTTGTGAGTGGAACAGTGAAGGGGATGGCAGTTAGTGGTACCAGAAGTACCCTCCCCCGCACATCGTAAGGTGGCTTGTGCAGTATTGATGTACATGTGTAGATGTAGAAATGCCTGATTTGAGATGGAGTTTAAGCCTTAAATAAAGAAGAATTTTAAAAATACAATTTTCTTCTTTTCTCCATATTTGAAATTGCTAACATAACTGTTCTTTGTGTGAATCATAAATGAAGCACAATTATTGACGACTGTTTGTAGCTTTCATCTATCTGCAGCTATGATCTGCAGGTCAACCAGATATACTGTAGGAACAATTTTTCTAGGAATACTAATGGTCATTAATTACCAGTTCCCTGTAGTGTTGCATGAGTGTGGTATGTGTATGTGGCATTTTCTTTTCATTCTTTGTCAGTGTATAAAGTTAATTAGGATATTTGCACGTGAGATAGCCATCAGATATGTAAACATCAAACAATGGAAAATCCCGGATGGAATGTAACAATATATACTGATGTGTCGGCAGCTGGGCCAACACCTTGTAGTTCGAGATGGCTGAAAATGCACGCTAGACTAACGTAGACGGGCGTGAAGTACTGGAACAGGCTACGTAATTAATGCTATGAAGAAAAGTACGTAGCTGGATTAATACTTATTTTTAATCAATCATTGTGGTACATCGCTCTTGACTATACACAGGAGACTTTAATTACAATCACTGTAAGACTAATGGCGCCTTGCTAGTTCGTAGCCATTAACTTAGCTGAAGGCTATTCTGTCTCTCGGCTAATGAGAGAGAAAGGCTTCGTACATCTAGTCGCTAGCTAGGTCGTCCGTACAACTGGGACGAGTGCTTGTTCGTATCACGAGACCTGCCTTGTGGTGGCGCTAGGTCTGCGATCACACAGTGGCGACACGCGGGTCCGACATGTACTAAATGGACCGCGGCCGATTTAATCTACCACCTAGCAAGTGTGGTGTCTGGCGGTGACACCACATATACATGTAAACACAGACATGTATAGATATGTAAATATTTGAGCCAAAAAACAAGTTGAGATTAAATTGTCTGTATAACACTCCCCCCCCCCCCCCCTCCTCCGAACTTCGAAAATTCGTCATACTTGACGTTATTTTCTGATGGAAGCATCTTTAAGTGCAGTTAAGAACTGTTAATCCCAATGCCAAATGCTTTTCACGGTTATTTGTACGTAATACTGCGACGTAAGAGTTACCATGCACAAGCTGAGATCTGTACTGTTTTCTTATAAAGCTATGTTTTTTTTCCTTTTTTTTCTTTTAAATAATGAATTGGAAGCACAGCCTGAAAAAGTGCATGTTTCAACATTTCTCATAAACAGTCTGAATGGTGTAACCTACTTTTATACATTATATCAACTTAGTGGCCTACATATTTGATGCATAAAAAAGTGAAGTCTGTATGTCAACTCATTACTAAGTAGTAGATCTCTGAAAATAAGGATATTGGTGCGTGGCTAATCATAAAACACACACCTATGAGCCTTGAAACCAATTTCTCAAAAAGCGTTAGTTAGGCTACTGCTATTTGGCAGTTTCACTGTTAAGACATGTGGGTAACCATGTATCAAATATGATAAAATTCTGAATTAGTCACCTTGTCACCCCCTGTGAGAATGTATGGAATGACCCTTTCATCTGTGTTACGACTTAGCAAATGATGTTTTTCCGCTTTCTCTGTATCTAGTATATATCTTTGATATGGTGCCTCTTTAAACACCAAACACAAAGAAGCACCCACCATACGAGCACCAACAATTTGCCCAAGTTCAAATGCACTCATAACTGCAAAGAACACTGTTCTGACCAAGAGTGACAGTTCATATGTATAGAGGACATTGCACAAGTACCGTTCATGGTCGGATACGAAAATGCAACCTGCAGGCTTGTCTAGCATCTGGATTTATGTGCAAGCATGCGTTTCTTGCGACGTTACCATTTTTTTGTCCATTCCCTTTACGTCTCTGTAGTATATTGATAGATTCTTTGCTCAGTGCTGATTGTGGAAACTTTGCAAGTAGCTTTTGCAGGATATTTGGCGTCTGTTTTTCAGCTCTTTTTGTAAGCAGTCACCTTTGCAGACTGACTGCATATTTTCATATTCCTTCTTATGGAACTGAAGTAGGCCACCTACTTTACCAACGATTGAACCTATGTAATCGTTCCATTTCATATTCTTACATATTTGTATGAACTGATTGATTCCAGTTGTGACTTATGATATTTTAATCATAAAATACTACTCTTCTGTATTTTGTGCAGTGCACAGTTTTACATTTCTGGATGTTTAAAGCAATATTCTGATATTAGCACCATTAGATACCTGTCAAGATCTGACTGGATATTTGTGCGTTTGGGATTTAAGAATGCACTCTTTGTTGTTAAACCTTTTTTGCGTTGAATTGCTACTGGCTTTTTACTCTGTATAATATCTTGAACCAGAATTCTATGCTGAAGTTTCTTTTGTTAATGTGTTCACAATAAATATGTTCATCAAATCAAATGTCACTTGAAAATTACTCTGCTAGCAGTTTAGAGGTGTAGATTGCGTATTTCAGCATCAGGTAGCAGTGCAGAATGACATATTTGCTGAAACAGCAGTTTCTCTAAATACCAGTCCATTGCCTGCAGTTAAAAGCTGCAATGTGAACTTCTGGTACAAGATAATATAAAGTGGGAAACCACAGTTACACAATACCAACACAAAAAATGCTTTAACATGTGAGACAGATTCAGAATTCCCAAACCCCAACTAGAATCAATCTTGCAGAAGCATACTAAGAGAAAAATTCAGTTTGAAAGATGTTGAAGCCATTAACTGTTTAGATAGGACTATTTGAATTATTAGGAACTTCAAAGAAGGCTGTGTGTGGATAGGTCAGACACACAATGTGGAGTAAATTCTCAGTGCATTCAGCATGATAGGATGTAACCTGGTATCTATGACATTAAGTGATAACAAAGAACTCAGTCACAATATGAGTCCAAAACTACAAGATCAAGAAGCTATGAAGTACACACCGCTAGCATGAAGATGTTTGTTGTATCCTCAGTTAGGAACAAGAATGGTCCTTGTGTACTCGATAGGAATTGTCTGCCACTTTTGTAATAATCCAGAAATGTCCCACTGTCACACTTTCAAAAGGATCTTTACACATATGAAAGATACCAAGAATATAAAGATTTTTCTAAAGCATAGGACTGCCATGTAACGAGTTAGTGTGATGCAGATTGGAAAGAGATTCCAAGGGCAGTAAGTCAACCACTGGATGCCTGATATGTGACTGTATGCTTTCCAGCATATACGTCTGATTAAATCTTCTCGGGCTTCCATCTGGATACCTGCACAACATATTTGGCCGCCTTTTTCAGCATGTCAGAAGATTCTATGCATTCACATCTCCAACCCCCGAAAAGAACCTTTAAAATTGGTGTGTGACAAGTGGTAACAAGAGTTAAACCAAACACACTACTCAAAAGAATTGTGAAACACTTGTATAAGCATCTTGTATATTAAATCTACTTTGATACAGACAGTGGCTGTGGTCTTATTGCAATATATGCAACAATTAAAAGTTATTCACCGTCTATCGGCTGTGACCATTTTGTCCAGAACATTCTCTTCTACAATTCAAGTCCAAAAACAATATCCCAAAGCTAATTGTAATAAGAGAAAGTGGCTGACAAACTTTTAAATCACAATTGAATAAAATACAATTTTCAAGGCTCAGAATTTCAATGAGACATCACAGCTAATTTTCTTAATACTATTAGATATGAAACTTCCTAACAGATTAAAACTGTGTGCCGGACCGAGACTCGAACTCGGGACCTTTGCGTTTCGTGGGCAAGTGCTCTACCAACTGAGCTACCCAAGCACGACTCACGACCCATCCTCATAGCTTCAATTCTGCCAGTACATCGTCTCCTACCTTCCAAACTTCACAGAAGCTGTTCCGCAAACCTTGCAGAACTAGCATCAGAAAATGTCTGCTTGTGTCTGTGTATGTGCGGATGGATATGAGTGTGTGTGCGAGTGTATACCTGTCCTTTTTTCCCACTAAGGTAAGTCTTTCCGCTCCCGGGATTGGAATGACTCCTTACCCTCTCCCTTAAAACCCACATCCTTTCGTCTTTCCCTCTCCTTCCCTCTTTCCTGATGAGGCAACAATTTGTTGCGAAAGCTTGAATTTTGTGTGTATGTTTAAGTTTGTTTGTGTGTCTATCGACGTGCCAGCGCTTTCGTTTGTACGAGGGTTATTCCAAAAGTAAGGTCCGATTGATTGCCAAATTGAAACCACAGTGAACATCAGAAATGTTTTACTTGTAACAATTAGCTACACCTTTCAGCTACTTCTCTACGTAGTCGCCGTTCTGACTTAGACTTTTGTCATAGCGTTGTACCAACTTTTCAATAGCCTCATCATAGAAGGCAGCCGCCAGTGCTTTCCGCCAATTCTCCACGCTGGCCTACACCTCGTTGTCTGTGTCAAAATGTTGTCGTCAAAGACAGCGGTTCATGTGACCAGAGATGAAACTCAGGGGGAGACAATTGCGGACTGTATTGTGGGTAATCTAACATTTCCATTTGAAAACGATGCAGGAGCATCTTCATTGCCCCTGCAGAATGCGGCTGAGAATTGTCGTGAAGACGAAACAGCACGACAGTTATGTAATGTTGGCTGCATAGCTTCAGGCGAAATTTCTCACCAGGCCCTCGTACTTGGCAGCAGACACTATTTTCTAGACATCTTTACGCACTCACTGCGAGCTCAGAAATGAGAAGAGCGACGTGATGCTAACTGGGGTTATACTAGAGACACTACCCAACACATCTGTGCAAAGCTTTATCGGATTTTCATAGTCGTTTCCATTTCGCGACCGATCGGACCTTACTTTTGGAATAACCCTCGTATATATATATATATATGGTTATAATAGAGGGAAACATTCCACGTAGAAAAAATATATCTAAAAACAAAGATGATGTGACTTACCAAATGAAAGTGCTGGCAGGTCGACAGACACACAAACAAACACAAACATGCACACAAAATTCAAGCTTTCGCAACAAACTGTTGCCTCATCAGGAAAGAAGAAAGGAGAGGGAAAGACGAAAGGATGTGGGTTTTAAGGGAGAGGGTAAGGAGTCATTCCAATCCAGGGAGCGGAAAGACTTACCTTAGGGGGAAAAAAGGACGGGTATACACTCACACGTGTGGATGGATATGTGTGTGTGTGTGAGTGTATACCCGTCCTTTTTTTCCCCAAGGTAAGTCTTTCCGCTCCCGGGATTGGAATGACTCCTTACCCTCTCCCTTAAAACCCACATCCTTCCGTCTTTCCCTCTCCTTCCCTCTTTCCTGATGAGGCAACAGTTTGTTGCGAAAGCTTGAATTTTGTGTGTATGTTTGTGTTTGTTTGTGTGTCTATCGACCTGCCAGCGCTTTCGTTTGGTAAGTCACATCATCTTTGTATGTATATATCTCATCCATTAACAGAGTCAGCATTGAAGTCTCTTACAGTGTAAATGTGTGCAATGAAACATTAATATTCTGTGGTGTGACTGTCTCAATAATCTAGGTCTATAACAGGCATTATTATTCTGCAGCCTATTCTTAAAATAAATCAACAATGTTGTATTGGACAATTTGTTAATGAAGTGTGGCATAAATCCAGTTTTGGTTTGATTTCTCAAGAACTAAAACATCTGACTGAGTTTTATGATAGTGTACAACAACTTTTTAAGTTAAGAGTAAGTAATGAAATCTCTTTGATTGCAAGTAGCATGGGTGGTGGGGGGGGGGGCATGGGGGGGAGGGGTGATAACACACCAGTACAGTCATCTTTTAGGGAAATACTGCCTAGACCAATTGAAAATACACAACAAATGAATCACTACAGATTTGAGAGAAATAAAACTTGAACGCCTGTCTTTGTTGAAAATCAGTAATTGCGATGACAAATTCATTCCTGGAAAATCTCTTTATTGGAACTGTTTTGTGAAATTCTGTGTTTCGAATTCAAAGCTAAAAGTAATAACTGTGGCATTACCCTGTCTGAAGATATTTTAATTTATCACAAGTGTCTGCAAAGCCTCAAATATGCCGCTGTAACTCAATAAAAATAGCTGCCTCTCTGAAATGGCTCAAGCTAAAAAATTGTGAAAACTGTTCTGAAATAATTATTTAATGTATATTAAAATATTAAAAATCATATAAATTAATTATTTTCAAGCAACCCTTATTGGTATGCTTTATATAGATTGGCCCAGAAAGAAGTGAGTACTGGTGTCTCATGACCCTCAAATGAGGTTCAGAGACAGTAATTGTCATTTTTGCAACCGAGCACATACATTGTGACATCTTTATGCAGTGCAGGTTGTAAGGGCAGTCGGTTTGATCCAAGAATGGTGGACTTTCCGTTGTGTTGCTGTTTCTCCACCTTTCACCCATAGGTTGTGGACAACCCTACAGGGAGACAGATCAGTACACAAGGTGAGATGGACAAGGTCGCCGGCACATTTCAGTACCACGTGAGGGCCTCTGGAATTGCTGTGTCCAATGAGACTGTAAGGAATGGGTTACGAGAAAAGACCTTACGACTGTGATATCCTGTTTGAGTACTCCGTTTGATGTAACAACATGTTGCAGCTCATCTTCAGTTCTGCAGTTCTCATATCAATTGGTGACGTTATCACTGGTGAAATGTGTTATTCGCAGATGAGTCCAGATTAGGTGATGACTGTGTTCATCTGTGGAGACACCATGGTGAGAGATTCAGCCAAGGAACTGTGATCGTATGGGGAGACATCAGTGCTGACAGCTGTAGGGACCTAGCTATTGTCCACAGCCACCTTACCACCAGGCAGTATGTTCAACAGATCTTTTTGGACCATGTGGTGGTTGATGCTTACAGTGGTGGTCCTGAATTCCTTCTCATGCATGATAATGCCAGTGCCCATCACTAGGACTGTCTTGAGAAACCTGAACGTTGAAGTAATGGAATGGCCTGCAGTGAGTCTTGACCTAAACCACATCGAGCATGTGCGGGACATGTTTGTCAGACACATTTGTGGTCGTTCTGTTCCAGCATTCACTCTCCAAGGATCCTCAAGGGTTCTCATTGAAGAAGGGGGACGTATACCACAGTAGGACCTCCGTAGACTTGTGTTGAGCATGACATGTTGGTGTCAGGTAGTGTAATAAGGTTATTGAAGCTCTCAAAGTCCAATGAAAAGCACACAAGAGGATAGAATGAATAATTGTTTCAGGTAAACGAGTGCATGCTGTCTGTTCTTTTTGACATGTCCAAAATAACAGACACCAGTGGGATTCGCAGCTGTGATACATATTGTGTAAATTGAAGGGGGCAGGGGAGAATGGTAAGTAAAGGTAAGGAATGAATCACATCAGCTGCATCGGGACTTTGTGCGAAACCAACGACGACAAATGAAAATGTGTGCCAGACTGGGGCTTAAACCTGGGATTTCCTGCTTACTGGGCAGTAACCACTGTGCCACTAGGACACAGTGTTTATTGCAATTGCGTAGACTGTCTTGGCATGCAGCTTGCCTGACTCACTTTCCCACCTAGCGCCTTCTGTCCGCAGTTGCCCCTACATGTACCCATTCTTGCTAATTTTAGATTCCCATGGGAAGTCAAATGTATATGTGCATTGCACTGAAGGTTGTGGATTCATTGCCCTTTGAGGCAAATCAGTTATATGAATGTGTGGTGTCTGCTCTTTCAGAAATTCCTGAAAGAACAGTTAACTATTGGGATCTGCACCTGTGATATATATTATGTAAATTGAAGGGGGATGTGGGAAAGGAAAGGTAAGGAACAAATGATATCAGCATCAGGACTTTGCACAGAATCAGCAGCTATGAGAAAAATGAGTCCTGGTCAGACACACAGTTTCACTCATTGCTGTTGATTCTGCACAACATGATTTTATGGCAATTTTCTGCATATCTACATGTATACTCTGCAAAACACTGTGAAATGCATGCCAGAGAATAATTTCCACTGACCCAATTATTTGAGCTTCTTCCTTTTCCATTCACTTATGTAGCATGGGAAGAATGATTGATTAAATGGATCTGCACGAGCAGTAATTAATCTTAACTTGTCTTCACAATGTCTGTGGGAGCGATACCTAGGGGTTAATGTGTATTCCTAGATTTGTCACTCAAAGCTGGTTCTTGAACTTTGTACGAGGGTGGTTTGAAAAGTTCTCAGAACAAAATAGAAAAGAAAGTACTTACATCACTGAAACACTTTTTATTTTTCAATGTACTCTCCTTGTAGATTAATGCACTTGGTCCAACGATGTTCCAGTGCCTTGATCCCATCTCGAAAATGAACTTCTTCCAGCCCTGCAAAATAGTTGTCAACTCCGGCTATCAATTCTTTGTTTGAAGTGAATCTTTGCCCACCAAGAAAAAATTTCAGTTTTGGGAAGAGATTGAAGTCTGAGGGAGCCATATCAGGTGAATAAGGCGGGTATGGCAATAATTCATACCTTAGTTCGTGTAATTTTGCCATGCCATTCTCATGCGTTTTTGATCCAGCATCAAGAGTTGCGGCACCCATCTTGCAGATATTTTTTTCATTTCTAATTCTTCAGTTAAAATGTTATATACCATTTCAGTTGACATCTGGCAAACGTGGGTAGTTTCACACACTTTAAATCAGTGATCCTCCATGACGATTTTGTGCACTTTTGCAATGATTTATGGAGTAGTGACACATCTTCGCTGACGACTGTGCGGATCATCATCTAAGCTCTCCTGACCAAATTTAAATTCATTTGTCCACTTGGCAACAGTTGAATGTGAAGCAGCAGAGACCCCCAGTGTATTCTGGAAATCGGCATGAACGTCCTTTGCTTTCATACCTTTCTTTAGGAAGTACTTAATCACTGCTCGAATCTTGATTTTTTTCCCATCTTCACAAAGCACTATGTGGGAATAGCAGCAGAGCCACGTCACTGCTACAGCTCTCTTTCAGGAGCACTTACGTGGCACGTGTTTACAGGCAACAGTCCAATGAATATTATGTGAACAACTTGTTGTGCTAGCACGGACATCTTGTGGTGATTCTGAGAACTTTTCAAACCACCCTCGTAGGTAGGCTTTCATGGAATAGTTGGTGTCTATCTTCATCCGTCTGCCTCTTCAGTTTTTTCACCATATCTGTGAAACTCTTGGGGGCAAACAAACCTGTGACCATTTGTGTTATTCTTTTTTGTACACATTCAATATCCCCGTTAAAACCTATTTCCTAAGGGTCCCACACACTTTATAGGAATATCCTGGAATGGGACACATGAACAGTTTGTTCTACAACTGAACCTATGTATTCAGTTTCATAGTTTTACAAATTGTTACACCCAAGTATTTGACTGATATAAATTTTGACTCATTGATATTAAAATCATGAGACTCATTGATATTAAAATCATGAGACTCATTGATATTAAAATCATGAGACTCATTGATATTAAAATCATGAGACTCATTGATATTATAATCATAAGACACTACACTTTTTATTGTGCAAAGTACGCAGTTGTATATTTCTGTTCAAGTAAAGCAAGTTGTCAGTCTTTACACCACTTTGAAATCTTATTAGGATGTGACTGAGTATTTGTGCAGCTTTTATCAGACTGTAGTGCATTATAAATAACTAGTTAATCTGCAAAAAGTTTGAGGTTACTATTAATATTGTCTGCAAGGTCAGTAATAGATCCTTGTGTTTGAGATACGAGGCATGTTTTTTAAGTAAGTACTGTTTTGAAATTAAAAAAAGACATGCTAAGATATCTCAATAATTTTATTTTTACATGAAAGCCTTTACCTTAATCTACTTTTCTACATAATTTCTGTCAATATTGAGGCACTTGTCATAACGTTGTACCAGTTTTTGAATACCCTCCTCATAGAAGTCTGCTGCCTGACTTGTTAACCACTGCATCACCACTGTTTTGTCTTCGTCATCCGCCCAGGTGTTTCTTCAAGTGCAGGAACAGATGGTAGTCACTGGGTGCAAGATCGGGGCTGTACGGAGGATGATCTAGAGTTTCCCGTTGAAAAGATGTGATGAGATCTTTGGTCTGATTCGCCACATGCAGATGGGCATTGTCTTGCAGCAAAACGATGTCTTTGCTCAACTTCCATGGACTGTTGCTTTGATTCTGGTGTGACGTAGGCCACCCATGTTTCATCGCCCATAACAATTTGGCTTAAGAAATCATCACCATCGTTGTGGTACCGCTCAAGGAATGTCAATGCACTGTCTAAATGTTTGGTTTTGTGCACATTCGTCAACATTTTCGGTACACAATGTGTGCACAATTTTCGGTAATTCAAGTTCTCGGTCACAGTGCCATACAAAACACTACGAGAAACATTAGGAAAGTCATCCTGCAAGGAGGAAACCATAAAGCGTCTGTTTTCTCTCACCTTATTGTCCACTTCCTGCATCAAACTTTCATTAACGATCGAAGGACGCCCACTCCGTTGTTGATCATGCACATTTCTGCGTCCATTTTTTAATGCTCTCACCCACTTTCTTACCATTCCATCACTCATAATGTTTTCTCCATAAAATGCACAGATCTCACGATGAATATCGATCGCTTTTAGGCCTTTAGCACTAAGAAATCTTATAACAGCCCGTACTTCACAGTCAGCGGGACTCACGATTATCGGAAGCATCTTAAACACTCAGTACACAACGTGAACAAGTAAGAATCAGACTGTAATGGTGTCAGTGCATAGATTAAGGTACACCCTTTCATGTAAAAATAAAATTATTGAGATATCTTAGCATGTCTTTTTTAATTTCAAAAGGTACTTACTTAAAAAACACGCCTCGTACTTCATTTTGTATGACCTGAGAATATGTTCTAAGAATCTACAGCTGATGCATATCAAGGATATTGGATTGCAGACTTGTGGATCATTTGGATCATTTCTTCTACCTTTTTTGTAGGTGAGTGTGACCCGTGTTTTCTTCAAACTAGGGTGCAATTTTTTGTTCGAGGAATCTGCAGTTTAGTACATTTAAAACAGCAGTTAACTCAGCCACAAAAAGTGTATAGAATTTTATAAGATTCCATTTGTTCTTGGAGCTTTCTTCAACTTTGTCACTATCACCTGTTTCTCAACATAACTGACACTCATATCTGTACTGCTCGTCTTTGCAATGGTACAAGAATTAAATTGGGGCAATACTCCTGGACCTTCCATTGTAAAGGAACATTTGAAAATAGATTTCTGCTCTTGCTTTGCTACCCTCAATTTCATTTTCTATGTATGGATACTAGCTTTGATGCCACCGAAAGCCTTTACATATGTGCAGAATTTCTTTGTTTTATTAGGGAGTTAGTTAGATTTATATTCCATGGATTGTTTGTATGATTCATTGTTAAGGTGTGGAATGAGTCATTTTACATTCATGTTACATATTCGTATATACCATCCCCCTGCATGCTATCATGTCGCTGTTGAGGTACAGAGTCTTGCAATGGTGGAAAGATGAGTGGCTGGAAGTGACAGACAGTAAGCTCCATCTAGTAAAGCCCATAATGTGGCTGTCATGTACCTCCTTCCAGCCATGCAGATGGGATGAAGCCTTATGCATCTTCACATAGGCCACAAGTGTGTGACACTTGGCTTCTTTCTCTGGTGAGAGGACCTTCCAATGTGTGGTGCTTGTGATATACAGATTACTGTTCGCCACATTTTATTAGAATATGTTTTATTTTCCAACCAAGGGACTGCTGCAGTTTTGCTGTCAAATCTGCCCTCTGTTTTAAGTAATGTTCAGACAAAAATGGTGAGAGCTCTATTCTGTGGTTTGTCCAACTTGTTTCCAAAAATTTTTGGGAAATATTCTTAATGTGATAACAGGGTGACTGGTCCACCTCTTTCATTTGTAAATGGCCAGCCAGTCACATTTCCCTTTGCCGTTCTTTTAGCTCATCTGTTGTTTTACGTCTATTTTATTCCCAGTGATAGTACATTTCACCCTTCTCCATTGTCTTAAGATGTGTGAGATAGAGTGATTGTGTGGGTCAGTGTAATTGAGGTGGGAGTGTGCGCATGAATGCCATTTTTTAGGTTTCCTCAAAAGAAGAAGTTGAACTAACTTTTTAAGTTTGTTTTCAGTTTTAACTTTGGTGTCTGTCAGACATTTTATTTCATTTGGTAAATGATCAAAAATTCTTGTAACAGCATTATGCACACCGTTTTTGCTAAAGACAGCACTAATGCGAAATAATAAATGCCATTTTTTTCTGGTATTGTGATTATTGTACATCATTGTCCCTTTTGAATTGTAGTGGGTTATTTTCAACAAACTACAAGGTGCGCATAATTGAAGTTCCAGTTTCAAAACACTGTAGAAAGAGAACCACTGCTCATAATTACGTCATATTAGAACAGCATGTTATTGGCACAGGGGTAAATGTCATAGGGGGAAAAATTGAACAATAGATGGCACTCTGTGCATCAGAATATGCACACGAACAGATTCTAGACACACAGCTCTTCCTCAGTTGGCGTTTGAGACACCCAACATGACTTGTGTCTATGAAGGATTGTGTTGTGCTGGTAAAGCTCTTTGATGAGGATGCTGAGTGTGCACCAGTAGCCCTGCAGAAGTTCCAGGCACTCATGAATGTGAAAAAAGGCGTGTCTTCTAAGGGTCTGGAGAAAATGATTACAAAGTTAAAAAAGTACAATGTGGCAAATGGAGGAAAGTAGTTGATCTGTTGTCTGTCAAATATGTGGCCACAGCACTGCAGGACGGGTTGAGCAGTGTTGTGCAAACATGCAGTGCACGGGGAATTGCCTGAATGTTGGACATGCCTGTGAGTGCAGTGCATAAAATCCTACAAGACATCCTGCATTGCTATCTGTACAAAATCAACTGTTTTCAGGAGTTGCTTCCTGCTGACCTGCCAGCAAGACAAATATTCACTCTGGAATTTCTTGCTTGCATTGGAAATGGAACATTTCGTGGTCAGGCGAATCCCCTTTCCATCTCCAAGGACATGTCTGTAAACAAAATTGGAGACTATGGGAAATTCTACAAACAAGTCAGCCTGCATCACTTCATTATGCAAAGGTGACTGTGTGGTGCAGGTTGAGATATCGTTTACTGTAGGGCCACATTTTTTCACGGAGGTGAGACCTGCAGGCCCTGTTACCTGTACTGTCACTGATAAACACTATGAGAGTCTTTTGCGCACCAATGTCATTCCAACCCTCAGCATTGTAGACGTGTGTGCAGGATCATTTTTACACAAGATGGTGCCACTTTCCACATTGCACTTCTTGTGAAGCAGCTGCTACAGAGGTATTTCGCAAATGCTAGAATTAATCAGCCTTCATCTCCCTACAGCCCGGTCTTCCAAATCACCTGGCATTTACATTTCATTTCACTTTATCTCTTCTAAGTTAGGTGGGTCCACACTGTCATCTGTGTATTTCTGTTGGGTTTCTTGGTAAAACTGATCTAGCTGTGAAGCAGCTGCTACAGAGGTATTTCGCAAATGCTAGAATTAATCAGCCTTCATCTCCCTACAGCCCGGTCTTCCAAATCACCTGGCATTTGGGATTATCTGAAAGATGTTGTGTACAGTGCACCAATTACAAACATAGCTGAATTGAAGGCAGACATTGCTCAATGCATTCTGAACATGAGTTCCAAGACACTCTGATCTATTGTGAAACATGCCATTTCCCCAGTTTCAACTTATGGCAGGAAACCCTGGACTGCATATTGAACATGTCTTGCAGCAGTCTCATGACAGTTAGAATCCAGTCTTGTTTTGCTTCTTATGCATTTTTGTCTCCAGGACAATTAAAAACCTATATCAGTTTGCTTTATATGTGGTTTCTGGTCACAGGACAATTAAAATCCAATGTCATTTGGCCTTTTATGCAGTTTTTGGCCTTAGGATAATTAAAAGCCAATTTTTTCCATCCAACCTGGAATGAGCTTGCTGTGGGGGATGAGCTTACTTAACTAACAATACCATAACTGTTAACTGCTGAACGTGTGCATTCATTCACATTGAACATTACGGATGTGTGATGTTCAACTGAAACCATAGCCGTTGCATTGTGATTCATCTTTTATTTGTAGCTGACCCCATTTATGTTAAGACACTTACAGCGCCATCTTTTGGTAAAATTGTCATTAAATTTTTTTGTTCCACGACGTTTCCCCTTGCGCGAATAATATGCTGTTCAGATTTGAGATCATTCTGAGCAGTGCTTCTCTTTCCACAGTGGACCTTTAATTAATGAGCATGCTTTACATGAAGGAATAAATACGCCATCTGATCAAAAGTATACAGACCTGTCTTAGTGAACATTAGTGTAGGGTGCATCGACATTTTGCCTTTGTGACAGCTTCACTTCTGCTTGTGACACTTTCAGTTAGGTTTCTGAATGTTTGTGGAGGAATGTCAGCCAATTCTTCCTCAAGAGCCAAAACCAGAGAAGGTGGAGATATTGGACACTAGGTTGTGGAACGAAGTCGACATTCTGACTCGTCCCAAAGGTGTCCCATTGGGTTCATGTCCCGACTCTGGATAGGTCAGTCCATTTTAGGAATGTTATTGTTCACAAACCATTGTCTCACAAATACTGCCTTATGACAGGATTCAGTTTCATGTTGGTACAGTCAATTGTCTCTTAACTCATCCTTTACTGTATGCAGTATGCAAAGCTGTAAAATGTGTTTATATTCTTCTACATTTAGCATTTTGTAAAAGTGCAATAAGGGGATCACACACTAACCACAAAACACACCCCAAGCAACATTTCCTCTGTGCTTCACTGATGGTCATTCCATGCTAAGCGATGCATGATTGTTATGTACTTTGATGAAATTTTGAGTGAACATTCAAACATGTTTCCAATAGACATTGATGAAGTTTCACTATCACCAGTTCAATGCTTGCAGAGATTTAGACAATTGGTCAACCCCACAATGCAGCTTTCAACAGTATATCCTGAGTTTTTGGCAACTTTGAGACGTAATATCTTTGGCAGGATTTTCCTGAAAGAAACAAAATGTGATCATCTTCTACAACAACAGCAAGAAGCTCGTGGTTCGATACCGAATGTGAAACAATAACACATGAAAAAATGAAGCGTGTAAAAGGACATCACAACCACATTGTACCAGGAGGATAATGGAAGAATATAAAGAAAAACGGGGAATTGAGAAAAGGACCCATTAAAGGAAAAAGAGAGAGTGGATGAAGGCAAATATTGAAGAAATGGAGCTTCTGAGAAGTGCAAAAAAGGCAAGGAAATTTTACAGGGAGGTTAATAAGGCACGGATATCTTCAAGGGCGGAACAAGTTTAATAAAAGATGAGAATGGCAAAATTGTAATTGAAGAGAAGGGTGTGCGTGAGAGGTGGCTTCACTGCTTGGATAAACTCGCTAATCCTAGATCAGTTTTACCAAGAAACCCAACAGAAATACACAGATGACAGTGTGGACCCACCTAACTTAGAAGAGATAAAGTGAAATGAAATGTAATGTGGCTAGGGCCTCCCGTCGGGTCTGGTGCAAGTCTTTTGAGTTGACGCCATTTCAGCGCCTTGCGCATCATTGGGGATGATATGATGAAGACAGCACAACACCCAGTCCCTAAATGGAGCCGGGAATTGAACCCGGGCTCTTTTGCACAGCATCCTGCCACGCTGACACTCAGCTATCGAGGCGATCAAAAGAGATGAGAATTACAGTGAGGAAATTAAAGAACAACAGGGTGGCAGGAACAGACGACATTCCAGCAGAACTTTTCAAGCAAGGAGGCTCTGAATTGGAAATGAACATCCTGAAACTGGTTAATCTAAAATTATATAAGGAAGGAGACCAGATGGAATGCAGTAACCATAGAGGGATCACACTGCTTAATCTGGGATATAAAATCCTCTCTAACATACATAATGGACATGATACAGTATGACCAACTCATTCCAATAATTGTGAGGGAAATGGAGCCACATCAATGTGGATTTATCCCCAGTAAGTCAACTATCGACCATATATTTGCCCTAAGACAAATTCTGAAAAAAACAAAGGAATATGGGGTCAGAACATATACTTTTATTGATTTTAAAGCAGCCTACAATAGCATAGACAGAGAGCAACTATATCAAGTTCTAGGTGAATCGGGTATTTATAAAAAAAACTGATAAGAGTAGTAAGGGTGACAGTGAGAGAAACGCAAGGTTCCATAAAAACTGGAGGAATGTTGTCCAATACTTTGCAAATTAAAGATGGAGTACAGCAAGGTGATGCGCTGGCTTGCCTCTTATTCAACACTGCCTTGGAGAAGGTGTGAATAGGGGAATGATTTTTCACAAATCTGTGCAGACACTGACCTATGCAGACGACATATTAACAGGAACTCTGACAGCAATGGAAGAGACATTCACTGCACTTGAACAGGGCAGCAGAAATATACGACTAAATGTCAGTGAGTAGAAAACAAAATAACTAGCTGCTGGGAAAATGCATAGGAAGAACATGCCTGCCAAAATAACGATGGGTAATTATACCCTTGAAAGATCTTATCATCTCAAGTACCTCGGTTTGACTGTAACCAACTTAAATGATACCTCATATGAAGTAAAGCAGAGACTAGTTGCAGCCAATAAAGCTTAATTCGCCTTAACCAAAGCTTCTATCTTCAAGGCTCCTTACTGGCACCAGGAAACTAAGCATTTACAAAACACTGATCAGACCCATGCTTACATACACCACTGAAACCTGGCTCTGACAGTGAAGGATGCTGAATCGCTGAATGCATTCGAGAGAAGGATACTCAGGAGAATCATTGGCCCAGTTTGCGGAAGGGGAAGATGGAGTAGGAGATACAATGATGAGTTGTACACCATCTACATAGATGAGCCTGTTCGAAGAATTGTGAAGTCATCGAGCCTGAGGAGGGCTGGACACAGAACTACACAGACACGTGATACAGGATTACCAATAATGATTTTACAAGGAAAGCCTGGTGGACAGAGACAATGTGGTCGACCGAAAATTGTATGGGAGGACGGAGTCATAGAAGACCTTCGGAAGATGGGCTACAGGAACGGGAAAATGCTAGTAAGGAACCAGGATAAATGGAAGGAGATAGTTGAAGTGGCCAAGACTCATCATGAGTTGTAGAGCCGCAGAAGAAGAAGATTGTTCACTAACCATTGTCTCACAAATGCCGTTTTATGACAGGATTCATGCTGGTACAATCATTTGTCCCTGAATTCTTCCTTTACTGTATGCAGTATGCAAATGCTGTAAAATGTGTTCAGATTCTTCCAAATTTAGTGTTTTTAAAAGTGTAATAAGGGAACCACACTCCAACCACAAAAAACACGCCAAACACCAGCTCCTCTGTGCTTCACTGACGAGTCATTCCATGCCAAGTGATGCATTACCATAACATATTTAAATGAAATTTTGTTTGAACATTCAAACTTGTTCCCAGTAGACATTGATGAAGTTTCACAACCACCAGTTTGATGCTTGCAGAGATTTAAACATTTGTTCAATCCCATAATGCAGCTTTCGACAGTATATTCTGAGTTTTTGGTAACTTTGAAACCTAATGTTTGTGGCAGTATTTTCTTGAAACAAAATGTGATCATCGTGTACAACTTTCTCTTAAGTGAAATAATAATAATAATAAGAGATTTCATAAGCAGTTTTCCTTTGGACAATATAGAGTAAAGTTGGCTGAGAAAAATAGCTGCCTGAAAAGGATGAGAAGTTTTAACTGTTTACATCTCCAGAAGTAAGTGCATGATAAGCCTGAAATTTTGCATGTTACAACTTACCAAAACAAGATTTTAGAATTTGTAATTTCATTCTCCTATTGCTTTCTGGTGGTTTACAGATGTATTCAACAAAGTTGACAGTTTTTGTAGAAATGCCAAAAATGGGCATTTTTGTCCACTTACAAAAAAGTATAGGCCTATTCTGAAAGCACTTTTAAATCATTTTTGTGAGAAAAACCATGTTCCAAACTACCTAAAAAGTAGATGTGGCTGTGCTGTGAGAGCCTATAAGGCTCCAAAAAGCAGTAACAGGTGGAGGCATGCTGAAAATGTGCACTTATTCTGCTGGTACTCAAATTAAATCTGACGTCCTTTATTCAAACAATGGAAATTACACATAGGAATATCAACAGTTAGGAAAAGACAGATTGGTAGTTATTGTAAAGAAGACACGTCAATTGCAGACAGACATAACAAGTGTGAATGGTGTTTTTCTCTTTTACTAATGAAGAGTAAGTGTCTTTTAATTGTGTCTGTGTGCAACTTGATGTCTCTTAAGTAGCAATCTGGCCTTTTCTACATTGTTGACATCTTTTATTATGATTTACAGTTGTTTAATACTGTCTGGATAAGATAACCCTGATGAATAAGAAGTGAGTTCAAGTCTGAAGAACTCAAGGAAAGTAGAAGACAGAAGGGCATCATTTGTCGCAACACGTCATGACATATTTTAACCAGTATTAATAACTACAGAACAGATTCAAACTAGTGGAGAAATCCAAAATTCAATTGTGCGTTACCAAGCCACTGGAGATCAAAAAAGTAAGATTGTTGCAGGACAACTTGAACACACATTCTATCAACCACCTTCATGTTTTACACCATTGTTACATTGTGTAAATTTTTATGAAATACATAGCATTGTGCCTTGACCTTTTTTGCAAAATGATGTGTGTTAATGAGGATTTTGAATGTGTCTTTTCATTTTGCAAAGCTGTTGACATACTAATTTAATTCTGGTCTAAAATATGGCCTTTTTTTTGTTCACGTAGTTGGTGCCTTGTGTGGAACGAAGTTGTGTTGATGAAAACTTATACAAATGTGTTGCTGTGGTCCATTGTGGCTGAACCACTGCTGATTTCTTTTAAAGTGGGAAAAACCAACATCCCTATCACTATAGGGCTTGTGGCTGAAGCTGTGCAACAGCAGCCATGGATGGGTTTCTTTACTTCAGGATCCCAAGTCTGATAATGCTTTGTTTCCACAGGGCACAAAACCTGATGATCCATTGCTTTTAAGTGCTCCAGGCCAAAATAGAAGATATTTTGTTTAGGATCTTAAGCTTAAGTTTACTCCTAGCTACTTGAAATTTTTAGTGGTTTTGGTCATTTGTAGTTTAATATCACAGAGAAAACTACACAGCAATCCAGACAGTGGTCACAGATGGAGATTAAATAATTGCAATAATGTGCTGTTCTGGAACCAACACTTGTCACTCCTTGATGGCCAGTAGAATTAATTTGCTTAGCCATTTGGGTGCCTGTATCTCATTACAGCATCTTTCTGCTCAGTGGAACGGTTATAGACATTTCCCATACACCACTCTTTTTTTCACAAATGATGCAGCATATTGTCCTGGCTGGAAGTTTCATGTTAGTATACGGCTGTCACTACAGTCACTAATTTTGACCAGAAAAGGTGACACATTTTTTCAGATTCTGCTGATGTGAGTTGGTTGTTTTGTCAGTTCGCAAAAAATGATGATTTTTCTCTAGTTCGTGCTTGATTATACCCACATTAAAAACTCTCTTCTTGTGACACTTTGTCTTGTTTGATTTCTTCTATGCTGATGAAAGCAAATTTATGCTTGATTTTAAATTTTCTTAGTGTAGGAAGATTTTGAATACTTCTCATGTATTTAACTGGGTGGCATCGTTCTGTAGGTGCGATATTTCGGCAAGCCGACATCTTGCTACCTTAACAGGCTCCTGATGACTGACAGTCTTCTGTTGGGTTCCTACCATCTTTATACAACCCCCCACCTCCCTTTAACCTCTGGCCAGCCATCTGTAGGTGCTGACCTCACATATTGGTGGACAAAGAGCATTGCTGGGGCTCAATTGGACATCTTCAGTCCCACTGCTGCCACTACCGGTATGGCAACTACACATTCTCATTCTCTTCAGTTGCCATGATGGGAATGGATTTCCACACAGATTGCCATTGAGTTTTGACCATCCTCAAGGCCTTGCTTAACTGGAAACTGCCATCTTTGTTTAGTTGTTCATTGTGTAGCCGGATCTCTAAAGCATCTTTTAGAATACAGTCGCAAAAGTTTTTGGATCATTGCAACAACTTTGTGGCATCATAATTCATGACATATCTGTGAGATGTGCAGTGATTTGTCACAGCAGAATTTGTCGGTTGTTTGTTGTCTGTGTGGCATTTGTGCTCAGTGTCTCTCTCCTTTACCGTCAGGTGGTCTAGCCTACACATATTTTTTTTTTTACACTGGCAAGGGATGAGGTAGACTCCCAGTTTCCAGATTACTGGGCTATCCTTGACTGATCCCAACAAAGCTTTTGTTTAGAGCTGATGAGCAGAACAAGCATTTGATGTAACATTTCCATAGTATTCGTCCCATTTTTTGTGATGTGTTCCCAGTATGTGCAATAATCCCTGTTGCAACAGGTTTCACTTCATCCTCAGTGGGCTGTGGCTTATCTTCTTCGGTATTATGGCAAGTTGTATCTGATGGTTGCTGCAAATGTTTGTATGGAACACAGCTTGTAGGTGCTGCAATTTGCCTGCTAGACTGTCTTGATCCGTGATTTAGTATCCTCTTTGAACAGGTGTGCTGAGGGCACCTTGTTTTGAAGGGGCACAACAGCTGGAGACATGGATGTACAAATCTGCATGTATTGATTTATGATAGATGCTGTGTCCTGGTGTCCATCTGGTCTCCACTTGACGAGCACAACCAGAAATAGAAGTTGATTATTTTTTTCTGTCTCCATCGTGAATTTGGTGTTTTGGTGCAGTGAATTCAGGTGTTGCTGGAAGTATTGTAGGTGACATTGTCCTTGCATTCAGGCAATGAATGTATCAGTTACATACTGGTATTGAAAATGCACTAGAGCTTGTAAACTTCTGACTCAAGGACTACTTCAAATGCCTCCGTAAACATGCTGACCACCAGTGGTGATGGTGGGAAACCCTTAGCCATTCTGTCTGTACTTGCTGTCAAATAGAAAATAGGTTGACATAAGCATGAATTCAAACAGTTTATTTAGGACTGTCACAGAGCTTTTTTCCTATTAAACTTAGACACTCTTTTACCGGTACCCTTGTAAAGGGAAGTACCACATCGAAGCTCATCATGAAGTCTTCTTGGCCCAGACGGAACTTCTGGAGCTTGTGGATGAAATGCACTGAATTCCATATGTGGTGCAGGCATTTGCCCGTAAGGGAGGCTGAGAATGGCTGTCAGGTGTTTTGCTAATTAATATGTGGGTGCACCAATGTTGCTGATAATTGGGTGGTGTGGCATTCCTTCTTTGTGGACTTTAAACAGTCTAAAGTCTAGGTGACCTAACTGCTCAGGGATGAATTCTCTTCACTGCCTTGTTATCTTGAAATGTGTGTTGGAGAAGCTGGATGGTTTTCTTCTTCAGTCAGTTAGTAGAATTCTCTTCATTTCTTTTGTGGGGTCGTCCTTTAATTGGTCATACATTTTTTGCTTGTATATTTAGCATGGTAGCAGGACTTTTGTCTGATGGGAGCATAACTGTCTCAGAATCTTCTCGGAGGTGCTTAAGTAATTCCCTATCTTCCTTCAAGATGTTTAGCTTCAATTGAACAGCCCTAGTAAGCATACAGCATGTTTCACGCTGTATTTGTTCTGCAGCATCCCATGGAAGTGTTAGCGCAACTTGTACCACTGTGCTCATAAATTTGGCGGTTGGTAGAGTCATTGTTGTCAGTGGAAAATTAAGCCCTCTTCCTGGTGCAGATAAGACAGTATCATTAGTTATTTTTTCTGTGTTACAGTTCTCCATGGTTCTTCTTGCAGTAGTGTAGCCACAAGGCATTTGTATTTAGCAGCTCGTCAGCAACTGGCTGATTGTCATCCTGTGTTAGCGAGAGACAAGGTAACTGCATCTATCCAGCTCCAATACTCGGGGTTGGATGCTATTGCCAACTGTAGCTGGAGTGTGAATAGTTCTCTTGAGTTCACGTCAAGTGTGCGTAGAGTGTATAGAATTCTCTACCTGACTAGAGCCAGGCTGCCTTTTCGGGTAAACCAGTTGGAGAAGGTGCTCTGATGAGACGGGTGACCTACACAAAGATGGTATGATTCGTCCCTCCTGGCATCTCGGCAAAAAGATCAGGGAGGCCTGTTCTGAAGCTCATGAAGTTTCTTAATTTTGCGTAGAGCTACTTGGTGTGTGATTTTAGATTTTTTGACATGAATATTTTGAATATTTCTTGAGTATTCAGCTGGAAGATGTTATCCAGAAAGCATGATATCTTGGTAAACTGTCCTTTTGCATATTCATTGTCCTAATGACTGACTGTCGTCTGTTGGGTGCTGCTTTTATATCGCCTCCTCTGCCCATGGCCTCTATTTTGTCTATTTCTGAGCATGGACGTGTTGCGGTGGTAAGGAAGAACTTTCCTTGGGGTCAATTGGACGTTCTCAGCCCACTGCCACCACTACCGGACACGGTTCTCTGCCTGCGCGGAGGTGAGACATCCTCATTCTCTTTAGTTGCCATGACGGGAGCAGATTACCACACAGATTGGCACTGTGCTTCAACCATTCTCAGGGCTGGATCCCAGGGCACCTTCTCAGAAGGTGTTGAATTGATGCATCAACTTGGAGCCATCGTAATTCATGATGTGTTTGTGGGAGATGCAGTGCTTTGTCACAACAGACTTTTTTGGCTGTTTGTTGTCAGTGTGGTGTTTATGCTCAGTGCATCTCTCCTATACTACCCAGATAATCCGCCCCTCATATATTTTTTTGTACTGGCGAGGTATATGGTAGCCTGCTGGTTTCTGGAGACTTAGGCCTTCCTGAAGTGATCCCAACAAGGTTTTTGTCTTTCCGGATTGGCAGAACGTACACTTAATATTATGTTTCCAGGGGTTTTTTCCGATTTTTGGTGATGTGTTCCCAACATATGAGATAATCACTGTTGCAACTGGTTTCTCTTCATCCTGAGGAAGCTATGGCCTTGGATTCTTAGACTTTGTGGCAAGTTATATCTGATAGTTGCTGTAACCATTCTTATAGAACATGGATTTTAAGCAGTATGCTCTGATCACACAAGTGAGATCACATGTAAGACTTACTGCAACACTTGAATTAACTGCACCAAAATATCCTCTTCATGATGGAGATAGAAAGAGATAACTAACTTCCATTTCTGGATGTGCTCATCAAATGAAGACCAAATAATACGCTAGGACACTGTGTCTACTGTAAATTGGCATGTACATGTTTGTACTTACATGCTCCAGCTGTCACACCCCTCCAGAACGAGACAGTGCACTAAATACATTAGTGCACAGAGCACATGAAATCTAGGACCAAGCCAGTCTAGCAGCCAAATTGCAGCACCTACAGACCATTTTCCATTTGAATAGTTACAGCAAGTGCAAGATACATTGTGCTATAAGACTGAACAAGGTGAGGCTACAGCCTGCTGAGAATGAAGCAAAACATGTTGCAACAGTGATTACCCTGTATGACAGGAACACATCAGCAAAAATCGGAAGATTACTCCAGAAACTTAACATCAAGTGTTTGTTCCACCCATCAGCCAAGATGAGAACTTTGCTGGGATCGGTCAAGGAAGACCTAGGACTGCGGACCGGGGTGCATACTGCAACCCATTGCCATTGCAGAAAAATGCATTTTGGTGAGGTCATTCGGGTGGAACAGGTGTGGTACCTGAGTGTAAATGACAAACAGACAATAAAGCAGCCAACAAAGTCTGCTATGCTACACATGTCACGAATTACAGTGGCACCAAGTTGTGCTATATTCTAAAAGATGCTGCAAAGATTCAGCTACACGAAGAACAAATAAACAAAGATATCCTTTTCCAACTATGCAGCCTTTAGCATGGTCAGAGCACAGCGGCGATCTGCATGGAAATGTGCTCGTGTCATGGCAACTGAAGAGAACAAGTACGTATTGTCACCACTCCGTTAGAGACCCGTGTCTGGCCGTTGTGGCAGTGGGGCTGAGCATGTCTCATCATGCCGCAGCAACCCTCTTCCTCCACCTCCCTGCCACATTCGTGCTCGCAGAAGACAAACATTCATCAGAAATGCATGAAGATGGGAAAAAGTTGACATACTGAAATATCATGCTTTGTGAATGACAGCAACCAGCGAATACCCAAGAAATACTCAAAATCTTTGTGCACAGGGCAAATACAAAATCGCACATCAAATACCTTGAAGAAGAGGAGATGCTCAGCAAAACTCGTTCATCACATCAGAAGTCCTGCCTCCAATCGGGTCACTTGAAAAACGAGCCTGCCTGCAGTCAGGGAAAAGATTCTGTATACTTTACGTGACACGACAAGACCTCCACTTGCAGTTGGAATCAACACACTCCCCTGACTCGTGTGGCTGGATACATGCAGTTAGCTGATGTCAAGCTAACAGAGGATGAAAGTTGCCCAGTTGCAGACAAGCTGCTAAGTACAAAAGCCTTGCAGCTAAACCACTGCAAGAAGAACCTTGAAGAACTGTTATCAACTGCACAGAGAAAATAATTGACAGAACACAGAACACAGCCTATAGGCAGTGTAATCTGGCCACGTTGACTACTACAAGATTTCCTACAACACCTGAATACACTGCATGAAAAATAAAATTCACAATGGAGAAAATAATCACTTCCATTTCTGGACGTGTTCGTCAAGCGAAGAATAGACAGCACACTAGGACACTGCATATACCGTAAACATACACATACAAATTTGTACATGTATGCCTCCAGTTGTCATGCCCCTTCACAACGAGGTGTCCTAAGCATGCTGTTGCACTGAGCATATAAAATCATGGCCCATGACTGTCTAGCAACTGAATTGCAGCACCTACAGGCCATGTTCTTTAACACTAGGAGGACAGCAAGCAGGCTACTACCTACAAGGACCGACAGGGCCAAATTGGCCCCGTGTTTAATTTTGTTTATTTGATCAGATTGTGATAGGTAATGGAATGTAACATACATATATAGCTTTTGTTGATTTTCATTGATAAAATAAATACATCACACACACACACACACACACACACACACACACACACTTACTCACTCCACCGTAGTTCACTGCTGTTTACTGCTGCACTCGTCTTCTCTTCTCACATTTGCCACATACTGCTTTCTCACAACCTGAACAAACAGTAGCAGTATGGTTTCCTTCACATGAGGTACGAATTTTACACTTCTCTCTCTTAGTCGCCCTCTGTGGTCCGCCTTTAGTGTCTGCATTATTCTGGTCTGGCTCTTTATTTCTTGATGATATATACTGTGCTCAAAGCTCTTCACACAAATAAAAAATGTACTTCTGCCTGCTGAGTTGCGTACCAGTCACTTCCTTATATAACATCCAGGAATTTATGGCAGCCAAATCAAGAATGTTGTAAAATACATGCATTGGCCAACGCCTTGTACTGGCTTTTGTGGAGTACATTCTTGTCATTTGATCGACAACGTCGACCCCAAATTTTGTTTCATTGTAGAATTGCACTGTTTCAGGAGTCTTCTTCTGACTATCGGACAGGGATACATGAGAGTGAAGTGAAATCAGTAACAAAACATTCTTATTTGTTTTCCCATTATCATTTTTATACACAATAGTCGAGTGGAGTGGTTGTTTTCTGGTCTTTGCAGCAGGACGCACCTCCCTTCGATTACGGTTCAAAGTACCTACTAAAGTTGTGGATGCTGCCCTCAGACGGTTTGCATGGCTTAGCGAAGTAAAGTAACTGTCAGTAATGACATTCAAACTTTTGCCTAAGTATGGTCCCACAAGCCTAAGAACAACATTTTCACCTACACCTTGGTCAGCTGGTCGAAAGGGATCAGTACCAGTGTATGGGAATCCATTCAGTATGTATTTACTAGAAACACCTACAAGTAACCAGAATTTTCTGCCAAACTTATCTGGCTTGCTTGCAATATATTGTGTGAAGGGGCATCTTGTTTTAGACGGCAAAAGTTGTTCATCAACTGTAAGATAAAGTTCTGCTTTATAGCATGATGTACTGTTTTCTATGAAAGCATTCCAAGTATCTGAGACAAAAGCAAATTTGTCAGCCTTGAGGCGTTCATATCTAGTGGACTTGGTGTCAAACCTCACATACTTCGTTATTTTGATAACTCTGTTTTGTCCTATAGTTTGTCTGAAAAACGAAGGACCCCTTACTGTTGACTATAGACTTTTGAGAGGAAAATTCTTTGCCCCATACACTCCTCTTGCATACATTATGCTGACAAAAGCATCCAGTTCTTCAGTGTCTACTGTTCGGGAATCGTCTCGTGTTCGACGACGAGCCTCAGCTTCAGTACAGTGCTTGATGTGGCGCATCATGGAAGCACTGAAAATTACCCGCCAAGCACTAAGAAGTTTCCCTCTTTGAATTTTCCTTTTAGCATATGATGTTGGTCCTGAGCTCACCCGCAAAATATTATGACTTTGTAGACGACCTGAAAACATATGAAAAAAGAACAGTCTTTTTAGAACATGTAATGTACTGATAGTATATGAGTATATCTGTTCTTGTAATTTTACAAACTAAAACTCTACACAAAGAGTAGAAATATTACTGACCTGCATTAGAACCCACCGGTACAATTTTCCACACAGTCCCATCTTTTGCTGTTTCTTTTTCTTCAGTAGGTTGCACAGTATCAGTTTTTGACTGACTTCTGGGGGAAGCAAATGTTGTCTGGGTTGTTGATCTTATAGAGCTAGAATTTGGAACATCAGAAGGCATGCTGTATGTAGAAGCTTCATTTTCCCCTAAATTTAGCGGACTGGGCTGTGTTTACATCATCACATTCGTTGCACGCATCACATTCTTCACCTGCACACTCTGGCACTACTACACTTTCTTCATTGTCCTGATCGCTGTCGGAAAACTCAAATTCTTCACCTTAACTTTCATCTTCTCTTTTTCTCAGTTTTGCTAGTATTTCAGTGTCTGTTACCTGCTTCTTGTATTCGTAGCTAATGACTGCAGGGACGACACTCAGATACCGTCACAACAGACAATAACTGAAGTCTTTGTGTAACGAACCAACAATCAGTGCTGGATTGAATGACATTGTTGTCGCATATTTGAACAACAAAGGGACAACAGTTGTGATTTCATACGCAGCATTGCAAAGAAGTAGCCTATAAATACAGAGAAATCCTTCTAGGTGGTAAGCTTCATATTTCACAACCTAATAAAAATAGGACACTCCAAAATGCGGTGGTTAATATTTCATATGACTGATGAAAAGACTCAAAATATCAAGTCAGTCGAACTTACGATTTGCTCAGAAAACAAGTGAAAAGATCGAAAAGGGGCCAATTTGGCCCCTCGGTCCTTCTAGCGTTAAAAATAGTTACAGCAACCATCAGATACAAAACGCTACAAGATCAAAGAAACTGAGGTGACAATCTTGTTTAGGTGAAGAGAAACATGTTGCAATGCTGATTATCCTGTACATTCAGAACACATCACCAAAAATCAGAAAAATACTCCATAAACATAATGTCAGGTGTGTGTTCCACCCAACAGCCAAGAAAAAACCCTTGTGAGGATCAGTCAGGCATGACCTAGGAGTGTTGTGTCTATGGCATCTCTTGCCAGTGCAGTCTATCTGGACAATACAGGAGAGGTGCCCTGAGCATGAACACCACACACACAACAAACAGCCAACAAAGTTCACTGTGGCAGAGCACTGCATCTTCTAAAGACGTGTCATGAATTATGATAGCACGGTATTGTTGCAAAAATCCAAAACTTTCTGGGTCTGTGTTCTAAAAGAGGCTGTAGAGTACATCTACACAACTAACTGATAAAAAAAGACAGCAGTTTTCAATTGCAATGCACAGTGGTAATGTGCGTGGAAATTTGCCTCTGTCATGGTAATTGAAGAGAATGAGGACTGATTGTCGGCACACTGACCTAGACTTGGGGGGGGGGGGGGGCAAAGGGATATAACAGTGGTGCCCAGCAGAACACAGTCAGACATCAGAAACACCTGAAGATGGCAAGAAGCCAGCTTGCCGAAATATCACGTCCCATGAGCAACACTATCCACATGAATACCCTAGAAATATTCAAAATATATCATTAATAATCTCAGTGGAGAAGGGAAACAGAGCCATAGGGATAATAATCTGACTATTAGTTGACTGTTGCAAGCTTGCCCTTGCTGCTAATCGCGTTGTTGTGTATCAGTTCCCGTCACAAGCTTATTTTCCATAACTTGTTGCAAAAAAATTCTTTTCAGTCATCATTTGATAGTTCCTTTTCTGATACAAAATGAGAGAATTTTTGAAAGTTTTGTATTGGGTACTGGAGCCGTCACTGAAGTAATGGATGTGAGAAATTCGAGCAGTGTATGTTTTTGCATATTTGATCAGCTCCTTGCTAACACATGAACTACAGTTGTCTCATGTCACAATTAGTCACTGATAACAAAAAAACTTATAGAGTATACCTTTTGATTATGGGAAAAATAGATTATTTGACCATTTCTCCAGTGGAAACCTTACACTGCATCCTGAAAGATAAATGAATATTTTTCAGCAAAATACATTAGCATAATAAGTGTGTCTTCAATTAGATCAAATTTTGCAAAGTTCAGTGTTTGGTGACGTAATGATGGCACAACAGATTTCACATTTTTGTTCATATCGGTAAATACATCTACTGCCATTTCCTTAGTGTACAGAGTGTCCAACTGGTATGGACCCACTGCTTATAAACAATAACTTCCTGTGGATTGTACTGTATGAAATAGGTAAGAACTGCAGATGCTATAGATTCTGATTCAGGACACATATCACGGCAGTGTAGCATGCGTTCTTTGAATTCCAGATGGCAGACTGTCATTCTGAGAAGCTCAGATAATTGCCTCAAGGTATTAGACACACAAAAAAGAGAACACTGTTCTTATTGTTGGGTTCCTTATGCCCTCCTATTTAAAAGAAAAAAATATAGAGCAGAACACTTTAGAGATTATTTAACTCTAAAAACTGCAAAAAGTTTAGTTTTTTTTTTTCAATACATTCTTTTTGCAGGTTTTTGAGGTTGTTCTTATTCAACTTCACTTCTTAAAAGAAGAAGAAGACAGATTTGAGTGCCAGCGCAGTAACAACATGTTTTCACTACAACTTTCTAAGGTCCTTATAAGCTAACAGTACAAAACCAAATCTCGTTTGTAAGGTGGTTTAAAACATGTTCTTTCTCATGAAAATGGTTTATAGGAGGTTGTGGAAAATAATTTCACAAAGAAGTGGGCTCAAAAATTCCCTTTTTTGAAGTTTTTGCAGATAGTATCAACTTTGTCCTCAATTTATAAACTATTGGAAGACAGTAGGAGAATGAAATTTTGTGTTCTAGACCTTGTGTTGCTAAGTTATTTCTTATACTAAGTTTCCGGTTCACCCTGTAGTTATTTCCAGAACTAAACTTCACATTTTTTTCAAGTGGCTATTTTTTGGCTGAATTTATTCTAGTTATTTATATGAAAATTACTAATGAAATCTTTTTAATTATTCCATGTAATAGAATGCATAAAATTGTACAGTATGGTGTAGTTTTGTTTCTTTCAAGAAAATATTGCCAGAGATATTATGTCTCAGAGTTACTGAAAACTTGAGGGTTCACTGATGAAATCTGCTCTGTGAGGTCAAACAAATGACTGTATCTTTGCAAATATTAAATTGGTGAAAGTAGAACTTCACCAATGTTCATTGGGAGCTTGAGTGAATGTTCATGAAAAATTTCATCAAAAGCTGTCATGGTCATGCAGGAGCTAATTCCGAAATTAGACTAGTTCTTGAGGAGTTGTCCTGTTGGCACTACAACCCTTCCATCAAACTGCCACAGGATACAGCATGATTCATCATTCCAAAGGAGCATTGCTTAACATTGACTACAGAAATGTGTGGCTAATGAGGAGCTACTCAACCATTGTACCCCTTCTTTTTAACTTCCTATGCACAGTCTTTAATGCTGGCTGGACTGTTGGTAGCACTTTGGAACTCACAAGTAATTCCTTTGGCTGACTTCCTATGATTTTTTACAACCACCCTCTGCAAGGCACACTGGTGTCTGTCCATCAGTACATGAGGTCTGCCTAGTCTGGGTTTTGCTGTGATTGTTTCTCTGCATTTTCACTTCAAAATCACATTACCAACAGTTGCTTGGGCAGCATTTAGAAGGGATGAAATTTCCTTGATGGATTTGTTTCTCAGGCGACTTTCAGTGACACTAGTCACAGAGTCACTGAGCTCTTCTGACACATTCATTGTGCTGTTACACGTCTCTACTTGCAGCACAATACTCCCCACCTCCTTTTATACTGACAGGTCCACCTCTTGGGCCATCTATTCGTCAATTCCACATTACATAAAGGGTACTGTGGAGTAGTAGTCGAAGTTTGTAACTCTTCAAAAAGATGTCTTCAAGGTGATTTTAGTGGATGCCAATTTTCCAGTTTAATTTCTCATCAATATGAACAAGTAAAAGTTTTGAAGTTTCCACCCTAGTTATTATTGAAGTTTCCACCCTAGTTATTATTTCCTCATTCTTATCATTGGTATAGTAGACCTACATCTAGGTATACAGAACTATTAAGTTGGGTCTTTTTGAAACTGAGAGTGGGGCTGTTTGCAGAAAACCACTCAATAATACTTTTTAAGATTGTTATATAACATTTCTTCTGTTGCTGTTTGTATGTTTTAACTGATTACAGTACTAGTTTCGTCTTCCAAAGGATCTAATTCTTATTGTTGTTTATTAGCTGGAAGGCTGGAAGGTCTTTTGCATATATGATAAGCTCAGTCCTATGATTGAGTCTCATGGAGTCCCAGTAGTGGTTTTTCCCATCAAAAGGATCTCCCCTGCTTACACTGGTTGAATGATTAAGTACAACTATGTGGATTCTTTTGATTAGATATGACATTACCCATTGGTTGGCTGTAGCATCAATTCCATGAAACCTCAATTTATCTAGGAGAATGGTGTGATTCTGGTGAGTGTATGTGTAAATTGCATTCTCAGTTGGGCAACTCTTCTGAAACGTAAACAGTTATTTACTGAGGATATTATTGTTGCACATGTGGGAAACTATTCTACAATACATTAGCTACTCAAAACTTTTGCAGTGTTGACAATAGTGAAAGGGGTCTGTAGTTACTGTCATTATTGTCTTACTCTTTCGTGTAGTGGTGTTTAACAATCTCTGTGGAAAAATGCTCTTAGTGATGCATTACATATTTCAAAAAAGACAATGATTATTATATGGGAACGAGTATTTAGACTCGATTGGAAACACCATCAAATTCAGGTGAGCTTTTTATTTTTGAGGAAACATATAATTTTCTTAATTTAGAAGGAGAAGCGGGTGAGACATCCATATTATTGAATTTTATGTGTGCTGGTTTTTAAACACACTTGCTTCTATTTTTCTCTTGAACTGCCTGTCCTTTTTCACTGGAAATTTTTGTTTACCCTTGACACTGTATCTTGCTGTAACAGTCTCGCCTCCAGCTTTAATTTGTGAGAGATCTTTCAATAATATTCTGCTACAGTAAACTTTGAGGCTTCATGCATTGCCCTCGTGATAGCCAAGCATGTGTCACTCAGTGCTTCTTTACCTATAGCACTATGCTTTATTTATACCTATTTTGCAGCAGTCTCTATTTGTTTAGAAGTTTCTTAACAGTGACTGTAAACCATTGACTGTCAGTCCCATCATCAACTGTTCCACTAGCTAGATATCTATCCAGTACATAGTCAACTATACTTTTACACCTGCTTATACATGCTCTTGTTCAGAGTTAAATGTCTCAAGTTCCTCATTAAGATATGATGTTATTGCCTCTTATAAAGTGTACTGTACATATAAATCTTTCTACTTGTTTTAGTTGTCCTTTTTACTTACGTAACGATTGTTGCTACGATGGCCTGAATGTCACTCATATCAGTTTCAACATGGCCACCCTCAAAGAGATCAGATCTGTTTTTTACCATTAGATCAGATAAATTTCTATGATAAATGGGTTTCTAAACTACCTGTTATATGTTATTCTCAAAGCAGGTATTTAGTATTGTTTTCTAGCTCCTACAAAACTGTAATTATTCCAGTTGATTGTTGGATGAGTAGAGTACCAGTTATGATAGTATGATTTGGGAACATATGTGCTGGCGAACTGAAGTTCTCTCTGATGTTTTCGGTTACATCTGAAGGTGAGTCTGGTTGTTGCTAGAGAGACCCATTTATAATTTTATGCTCATCATTGATAATGTGTCTTGCACAGTCTCACAACTTCAATTTCTGTCTCAGTGTATTTGGGTTTCTAGTCTACTGTGACAAGTACACCACCTCCACATCCAATTAGCCTTTTCCTTTCAATATACGCATAAATTTTCCCCAAAAATATTGATGCTGTGAATTTAAGGTTTTTGCTATCTTTCTGTGAAAGGTATTCTGTGAGCTCCACTGCCTTTTAAGAGCACTTCAAACTCTGGTATTTTTCTGTGAATGATAAAGTAGTTGATAACTAGGATTTTAATCCTTCCATCTGCGAAGGCATTTCTTGGGATCTTATGCCAATGCCTCTGGGGTCTCCTACAGGTATCATAATCTGGACTGGATGGAGACTCGCCTTAAACGATTAGATAGAAGTTTAGCAGCCTCCAATGTATAGCCCACAAATGACCCATGTAGGGGCTGTACAGTTCCCAAAGCTATTGTATAAGTCTAGGGAGTCACAGCCTAGCTTATAACAGAACCTTTTGAAGTCTTTGGTGCCAAACTTCCCCTCAACTCAAAATCAGGGGCTACAATCAGTTCTGCAGATTGTGAGCTTAATTGAAACTCTGAGAGCAAGGATGGTCTCTGCCAGTCACTGGAATGAACCAAGTATGACCTTGTAGCCTAAACAGCAGGCAATTTTTGCTCTAACATGCACCACTGTTTTCATTTGAGTGCATCCTGTTCCCCAAAAGGTTCCCTCTTCAACATGTTGAATGGTGCCTCCAGGTATACATCACGAGTGTCTATGGCATCATTCTTATCTCTTATTGCCATTTCCATCTGGGGTACCTTTATGTACTGTACGTTTGAAATGCTGATGACTGTGTGTGCCTCACATCAAAAAGGTACACAGCTACTTTATAAAAATGTGAAGTGAGTTTCACTGGTTCAGATTCAGTTTCAGTGGAAAACAGCACTTCAGACTTTTTAATTATGCAGATGAGTGTAATGCCCTGAGTTCTGCTTTCTCTTTGCCTTCCCTATATTGATTAGTTGCTTGATTGATTTGGGGGAGGGGACCAAGCAGCGAGGTCATTGATCCCATCGGGCTAGGAAAGGATGGGAAAGGAAGTTGGCCATGCCCTTTGGAAGGAACCATCCCGGCTTGTGCCTGAAGAGATTTAGGGAAATCATGGGAAACCTAAATCAGGATGACCAGACGTAGGTTTGAATTGTCGTCCTCCCAAATGAGAGTCCAGTGTGCTAACCACTGTGCCACCTTGTTCGGTTCTCTGTACTAAGCCTCTAGACCTAACACAGACATGCCCATCACAGTCAGTTGGATGAGTAGTGATAGATCAATTACATCCTGTAGAGGAGATAATATCCATAGGGGAGGAGCATAATGTGTAAGGTTTCTTTAGTATATGCTGTACACATGTTTTGGTAGTCCTGTCAACACACCCATTCACAGCAGCTTCCTGTCTTGTAGCAGTAGTCAGGGCAGTGGGTTGCAATGTCTTACAAACAGCAGTAAATCTATCCCATGTCTGAGAACAGCATTCGCATTGGAGCTGCATTGTGGTTAGTGCAGAGTGTTTTATAAAGCAGTTTACTTATTTTAAACACCTGGAACAATTAACAATTAACAAAGAGGTTTCTGTCATGTCAGCAGAAATATCTGGGAAAGAAGTTACTGATTCCCTGAAACTACATTTTTCGAGAAAATTATGGTCGCAAACAGACTCATGTAACAAACTCAAAATCAGCTTTATGATAAATTCTGTCAACACACTCCCATGTTGAGAGTTATAACACAAATTAAAAAAAGTTTTGCATCACCTCAGTTCTGAGAGTTCTGGAATCTGTACAGAAAACTGGAATAGAGATCAACATAAACATCATTCCTGTCCGTTTTATTGCTCGTGAAAACCACACATTGCATGTTGTACAACCACACAGTGAGACCTTCAGAGGTGATGGCCCAGATTGCTGTACACACCGGTACCTCTAATACCCAGTAGCACATCCTCTTGCATTGATGCATGCGTGTATTCATCATGGCATACTATTCAAAAGTTGGTGGATTAAAGCTCTTGTGCAATGTTCTGGGAATTTACAAGAATGCTGGATAGAGCCATATGCCAGGTTGTCCCATTCCTCAACGGCAATTCGGTGTAGATCCCTCAGAGTGGTTGGTGGGTAACGTCGTCCATAAACAGCCTTTTTCAATCCATCCCAGGCATGTTCAGTAGGGTTCATATCTGGAGAACATGCTGGCCACTCAAGTCGAGCAGTGTTATTATCCTGAAGGAAGTCATTCACAAGGTGTGCACAATGGAGGCGTGAGTTGTTGTCCTTGAACACGAATGCCTTGACAATATGTTGCCGATATGGTTGCACTGTCGGTCGGAGGCTGGCATTCACATATCATACAGCATTTGTGGCGCCTTCCATGACCACCAGTGGATGTCGGCCCCGCACAATGCCATCCCAAAACAGCAGGGAACCTCCACCTTGCTGCACTTGCTGGACAGTGTGTCTAAGACATTCAGCCTGACCGGGTTGCCTCCAAACACATCTCCGACAATTGTCTGGTAGAAGGCATATGCGACAATCATTGGTGAAGGGAACGTGATGCCAATCCTGAGTGGTCCATTCGGCATGTTGTTGGGCCCATCTGTACCGTGCTGCATGGTGTCGAGGTTGCAAAGATGGACCTCGCCATGCACATCGGGAATGAAGTTGCGCATCATGCAGCATGTTGCACACAGTTTGAGCGTAACATGACGTCCTGTGGCTACACAAAAAGCATTATTCAACAGGGTTCCACTGAGCCATAATCCACAGGTAGCAGTCGTCCATTGGAGTAGTAGCCCTTGAGCAGACTGAGCGAGGCATGTCATCAACAGATCCTGTCTCTCTCTGTATCTCCTCCATGTCCGAACAGCATCGCTTTGGTTCACTCCGAGACGCCTGGACACTTCCCTTGTTGAGAACCCTTCCTGGCACAAACTAACAATGTGGATACGATCAAACCACAGTACTGACCGTCTAGGCACAGTTGAGCTACAGACAACACGAGCTGTTTACCTTCTTCCTGGTGAAATGACTGGATCTGATCGGCTGTTGGACCGCCTCCTGCTAATAGGCACTGCTCGTGCATGGTTGTTTACATCTTTGGGCAGGTTTAGTGACATCTCTGAACAGTCAGAGGGACTGTGTCTGTGATACAATATCCACATTCAATGTCTATTTTCAGGAGTTCTGGGAACCACGGTGATGCCAAACTTTTTTTGATGTGTGTATATACACTACAGTAACTATTATTTATGAAATATGTTGTGTACAAGCCTCATAATATACAAAAGTTACCAAAAATATAAGTTTACTCAAGTAGATGTATGGTATTCTGAACTTTAGAATGAATGGTTCTTTTAAACAAAGGTACTTCTGCCAATACTGGATAGAGCACAAACATGGACTAAAACTGATGCTATAGAACTAAGAACATTCTTTGCAGCACTCTATGTTTGAAGATACATCGGTATCACAACACATGCAAAGGTTTTGATGTAATTAACAGGGAAAGCAAGTGTAAATTTTACAGAAATTTTTAGAATTTAGGTTTTCAAATCAAATTTATGTGAGACCCATGATTTTGCTCAGGCACAAAGGAAACAACAGAAGTTGGCTTCTGTACGTAAATATTTTCCCTTGCCAAAGGAATGTAGTTCAGTTGCAAAGGAAGTATATCAGCATCTCTCATCTGTGTACCTATTTCACAGTAAAATAGAAAGTTAGGTAAGTTTGCCATTAAGTGAAATAAATCTGTGAAACAGAATTCAGAATTTTAGCATTTGCTTTGGAATAACTGCTTGTACAACTGCTGATATCCTGGATAGGTGGTGGGATATACCAGAATGGAAATGAAACATGAACCCTTACAGTTTGTAGGCAATGCTCTTACTGAATGTAAATTCTTGGCCATACTCAGAACCCAACACCTCTGCATCTATTGTCAGTTCCCAGTTCCCCACTTGTACTTTTCAGCCTCCTCAGACTCCCCTGCATACAGTGTGAGACTGACACGACACTTCTTGAGAGCAAGTCTACTGCAGGCTATACCTCATCCACAATCCCTTTCTCTCGCTTTCCTTTAATTGGTGTTGTTTTATTCCCCCCCTTTTTTTCTCTTGTGTTTCCCTCATTCAAGTCAGATTTTACTCCTAGAGAGGAAGTGTGGGCAGAAGGGGGGGGGGGGGGGGGAGAGAGAGAGAGAGAGAGAGAGAGAGAGAGAGAGAGAGAGAGAGAAAGTGAAAGTGCATTTGCCTCCCTAAAACTTCCTCATTTCCCTCAATAAAGAGAGTTTATTTTGCAGCTCAGCCATAATCAGTCAGTATCTCCCTCCCCATCTCTTCTATTAGTGTATGTCAGTCAGTGTGCCACTCATCTCTCCAATTTCAGGGTTCTCTTGGTCTGTCCTCTCAGTCAATATTTTGTATTTTATATATTGGTTACAATTTTTATTCAAACATTTTTGTTGCTGTATGAAATTTTTTAAGTTGAATCCAACATTTTAAAAATTATTCTTTGGGTGAAAATGAACTCTAATGTGATTGAAATAATTCACATACCTCCACTTAAATAGTAACAAAACTATGTAAGAAAACCTATAATGTTTCAGTAAATGGAGTTATGCAACACTACACAGAAAAATTCTGAATTATTTACAAACAAGTAACTGATGAGTCAATTTGAATGCGTAAAAAACATTACTTGTGATTCCATCCCAGCAAGATTCCAGCAGAAATGAGGTTTTTTTTAAAAGGCATGTTGTCATGCCCAAAATGAACATGTACAATACTTAACCTGAAGATAAAAGATGTGTGGCATACAGGTAACTGCATGTGCAAGTGAATCTGATGAAAGAATGAAAGCAAAAGACTAGTGCCATTATTTGTATTTATTTATTTTCATGTTATGGCCTTTGTTGGCCAACTTTAGTGAATCTTATAAAAAGGTTCCAATTATCTATGTGAACAGTACTGACTTATTCTCTCAGACCGCAACTTTCCACATTCATCTGTAATTATCTTTTGTATTGTCCATGGCAATAGTCACATACTTTCTTAAGATTTACAAAGACTTGTATTGTTTCCTGTAATATGATAAGAATAATTTTAAAGTGATGATATGTTCTGCACAGTTTCTTTAGGATGTGTGGCCTCCTTTGTATTCACTACATCTTGCTGTAGTTGCTGTTTAAATCTACTATAGAAAATACTGGAGAAAATGTTGTGGACACAGTCCAAAAGAGACTACCTCTGTAGTTATATGGATGTATCTTACCTCCTTTTGTTGTCTAGTTGGTGGATTAAAGCTCTTGTGCAATGTTCTGGGAATTTACAAGAATGCTGGATAGAGTCATATGCTTGGAAGTCTGAACCATGTTGTTGGCATGTTTCCATATTTGTGCAGAAACTTGATCCTCTTTGCATGTCCAAACTCCTCGAGGGCTGCTCCCACCTCTTGGGCTGTAGTGGGTTTAAGTGTTCAGGCTTTGTTCTTTATTTGGGTGTTTATTCTAATTTTTAAACATGTTCAAGATTCAGAAGGTTACTGAATGCTTTTGCCATAATTTTGGCATTTCCTAGTTTCTACACCTTCATCTACATGTAGACTCCGCAAGCCATCTTATGATATGTGGTGGACAGTACTTTGTGTACCAGTGTCACCTCCCCCTATTCCTGTTTCAGTCACGAAAGCTGCATGGCAGGAACTATTGCTGCTAAGCCTCTGTGTGGCCTCACATCATTTTAATTTTACCTTTATGGTTTTCGCTAGATATGTGTAGGATGGAGCTATGTATTGGCTGACTCTGCTAGGAATGTACACTCTTGGAACTTCTAGCAGTAAACCACACGTTGATGCTGAACACCTCTCTTGCAGTGTCTGCCACTGGGGTTGGCTGAGCATCTGTGTCATGCTTTCACACTTACTAAATGAACCTATAATGAAACGTGCTGCCCATCTTTGGCTCTTCTTTGTTTCCTCTGTCAATTCTATCTGGTACAAATCTCAGACTGTCAAGCGGTATTCAAGTGTTGGTTGAATGAGTGTTTTGTGACCTGCTCCCTTTGTTGATGGACTACATTTCCTAAGGATCTGTCCAGTGAATCTCAGTCTGGCTGTCTACCTTACTGGCTGTTTATTTTATGTGGATGTTCCACTTAAATTGCTCTGTTGCATTCTCCTAGATATTTTACAGAATTAACTGTTTCCATTGATTGTTTTGCAATTGAGTAGTCATACAATAAAGGGTCTTCCTGTGTACATATCTGCAATAAGTTACTCATGCTTATGTTGAGGATCAATTGCCACTCCGTGCACCAAGCATCAGTATTCTGCAGGTTTTCCTACATTTCAATACAATGTTTTGGCATTGTGACTTCTCTGTATACAACAGCATTAGCTACAAAAAGCCTCACGGAACTTGCAACGTTATCTAAGAGGTCATTTTTATGTATTGTGGAAAGTAATGGTCCTATAACATTCCCTTTTGGATGTCGGAAGACTTCTCTCTATTGAGAATGACATGCTGTGTTCTGTGTGCTAGAAACTCTCCAACCCGCCTGCACAGTCAGTCTGATATTCAGTATTCTCATATTTATTTGTTAGGCAGCAGTGCGGAACTGTACTGATTGCCTTCCAGAAGTCAAGGAACACATCTACCGGGGCGCCTGTGTCTGCTGCTTTCCGGGTTGTGTAGACAAACAGAGTAACTTGGATTTCACAGGTTTGTTGTTTTTGGAACCCATGTTGATACCTACAGAGCAGATTTTCAGTCTCCAGAAATATGTGAGCATCAAACACATTCTAAAATTCAACAACAGACCAATATTGGAGACAGAAGCCTCTAGTTTTGTGCATCTGTTTGACAATCCTTTTTGAAAATGAGAATGACCTGTATACCTTTTTCCAATAATTAGGAATGCTTCACTCCTCTAGAGACTGTCGGTATGCTGCTACCATAAGCGGGACAAATTCTTTCTCATATTCTACGTAGAACCGAAATGGTATCCCATGAGGTGCAATGGCCTTTCCTCTGTTGAACGCTTTCAGTTATTTTTCTATCTCTTGGTTAACTATTTTGATATCTGTCATTGTGTCATTCATGCTGCCGCAGTTTAAAGAAGGAACTAATCTACAATCTTCCGCTGTGAAACAATTTTGGAAAAAGATGTGTAGCATTTTGGCCATTTTTATGCTATCCTCTGTTTCAAAGCCATAATGGTCACAGAGCATCTGGTCAGCTGGCTTTGATCTATTTACTTATTTAAAACAAGATCAAAACTTCATAGGATTTTGTGTCAAGTTGGTAGATATAATTGTACTTTTGAATTCATTGAATGCTTCACATGATCTCCCTTATGCTAATTTTGGTTTTGTTTGGTTGTTGCTTGTCTGCGAGGCTTTGGCAACGTTTAAATTTGCAATGCAGCTCACTTTACCTTCGCAGCAGTTTTCTAACGTGGCTTTGAACCAATGTGGGTCTTTTCCTTCCCTCATAACTTTGTTTGTAACATACCTCTCTAAAGTGAATTGTACATTGATCTTGAACTTTGTCCATTGATGATCAGCATTGTCAGTGCTGCAGATGAAATTTTTGTGTTGAACAGTCGCGTACTCTAAAATATGTTTCGTCTTGCTCTTGCTAAATAGAAGGATCTTCTTTGTGTTCCTATTTACAGCCATATTCATTGATGCTGTAATGATCTTATGATCACTGATTCCCTGTTCTGTGCCAACCGAGTAAAAATTTCTGGACTGTTATTCACCAGAAGGTCTAAAATGTTACCTTCCCAACTCGGTTCTCTGGTTAACTGCTCAAAGCACTTTTTGGATAAGGCACTTGTAACAATTTCACATGATAACCTTTCTCTACTTCCTGTCCTAATCAATTGAATCTCACAGTGTATAGCTGTGAAGTTGAAATCTCCACCTAAAACTATAACATGGCCTGGAAATTGTTCTCCTAAGTTTCATATCGACTGTTCTGCGATGCTAATCCTGAGGAATGAGGTTTATAAAAGCATCTGATGACCATGTTTGATCCATCTTCAATGCTTATCTTCATCCAAATTGTTTCACATTCTTAATTTGTACTAATCTCACTAGATATTATCATATTTTTATTGCTATAAACACACTTGTGCCACCAGCATTCAACCTATCTTTGTGATACACATCCCAGTTGAAGTTTAGAATTTCATTGCTATTAACATCTGGTTTCAGCCAGCTTTCTGTCCCTAGTGCTGTGTCGGCATTGTTAGCGTTTATAAATGAGACTAGTTCCCGACACTTCCATATACACTCCTGCAGTTAACTAATATTGTGTCAACATTTTCTTCCTCTGATCTGCTGTGACTAGGTACCCTGTCTGGACTCATTTGTGCACACCACACGTATTCCTCTATTCCAGTAGCTGCTTCCTGCATATAGTGCATTCCTGACCTATTTGGCGGGGGGAGGGGCCGGGATTGGCCTCCTTCATTTTTCCACCCAGTAGCAGAGGTCGAGAAATCCACATCCAAGTTCATCACAGAATCATCTGAGCTTCTGGTTTAAAGCCTTCCAATCAGCTACACACCAGAGGACTGCGACAAGTTCTGGAATTTATGCTTAAACGATAGCTCTGCTTCCACTTGAAGAGTGAGGCTAACTGTCTTCACCAACTCAGCAAGCTGCCTGTCTGAACCAAGGTGGCAGCCATAGTTCGTACTGACTTGAGCCATGATTTGCAGCGGTGTGCCTCCTCCACATCTTGGGTGAGACCTCTCACAGCAAATAAGCAGAATGGACACTGGCCATCTTTTCTGACCTGAAATGGACATTAGCTGTCTTTCCTGACCTGCCCACTATTTTCCTGAGGGAAACCCACCTAATGTTATAGTTGTCAATGACAAGCAGTCCCACACTTTACGCTTTTCCAGATCTCTATCCAAAAGTTAAGTATAACGCTGACAGGAGAAAGGTGAGCAATCACGTAACATCACTGTAACTATTTACCTATGAACCCTACTTGTTTGCTAAGTAAGTTGGAACTTAAATAATGGCAACACTGCTGTGGAGAGACTATGCAATGGAATCTACTATTGTCGCTGATAGTACACATTGTTGACATACCTACATTACCTCCGAGCAAATGGACTCGCCTGTCCCAAGTCACCGGCGTGCACACAATCAAGGGAAACACAGTCACTTGTGAGCGAGCAGTCTAACGTAATGGTGCCACTATGTTTTAGAAACAGGAACAATGGAGTTGGATCAAGATTGAATGTGCCAGACATCGTACAAC